>NC_053158.1:110547986-110567217 GCF_016835505.1 Polypterus senegalus
CGCCCCTGTTTGTCTCACCAACACCTCTTCCAGCAGCAACCCAACTTTCTCTTAGATTATCCTCTTACCAAGTACTGGCTGGACCTGAACATGCTTAGCTTCAGGTGGATGGCCATTTCTGAAGAGCAGGTGGTATGGCTGCTGACAAACCTTAATACATTTTGGAAGATGGAAATAAGGTATATTGGACTGCCTGCACTTATGATACTGAGTGAAGTGTTAAATGTCAGTAAAATATTAATGTTTGACTTGCAAATAAATTTCTGCTTCTTTTTTAACCAAACAATGTTTTGATCTACTAGAATACTGGAATATATTTTCTAAGTATGTGAGATCTTTGATACAAATGATGACACATGCACTTAATGCATTTTTCAGAGCTAGTTCAGATCAACTGAGGTTAACAGGCACTGAATATCTTGCAGCAACTGGTTTCTCACTCTGAGGCTGATTTCATAATGTACGGAGTCAGTTTTAAAACATTCTGATCACTTGTTTCTCTAACATAAATCTACAGGTTCAGTTACCACCACTGGAAGACAGTGGTCTGTTTGCTGCAAAGTAGATGTTTCTGAAAATAAAATGGACTTTTGGTGACTTTAACATTCACATATAAATCTACAACTTCAACAAATGTTTTCTTCTGCATCTCTGACTTATTCTGTAGATGTTTTACAAATCATGGAGGATCATATTCACATTCATATTCTCATACTTGATCTATTTATCACAGATAGCATTAACTTTGAAAAATGATAATTACCTTCATTAAGTATCCATTTTTAAGATGACTGATTGCTAACTGCTACTTTAACCCTTGGCAGTATTGTAAAAATCTCAAACCCAAGCTTTTAGACTAATACTTAACATCGATCAGCTTGTAAATAACAAGCATACCATTTATGTGAAAACAGAATAGACAAAGCAGGTCTTCTCAAAGCAAATGATAATTTAAGTAGGAAAGAGTCAAAATGCTGAGTGAAACTTGTTTAAAGAAAAAAATAACTTAGCCAACAAATATACCAAAAATATCACCCCTGAAGGCAGAAAAGTCATGGTTTTGAACGTGAAGCATAGGTGACTGGGAAATACAACTCACTCTTTGCGCTCTATACCCACTAAGAGGACAGTGGTAGGGTATAATGCCAGATGGATGACTTGCATAATAACATGCTTTTTAAATTAAAATGCCAAAAATATGCGGTAAATGGACAATTAAATAACACTGCATGCTTGTTTGTCTACTTGGACTGAAAATATTAACCAAAAACCATTAAACAATATTAGAAACTTTTGTTGAACTGAAACCAAAAAACAAGGTTTATTTACTTGTTAAACGTGGCTGACACCATGATACTGACCAACAGTAAAACAGGCTGCTAAGAAGATACTAACCATTAAAATCTGTACTGAAAGTACTCATCCAAAAACAAAAAAAGTTTCATCAATTAATTGGTCTTATTTTATGTTTTATTTCTATGTTCACATTGCAAAATTTGTTCTTTTGAAGGTAGTTTTTATTGATAAAATAGATTCCTTTACATGAGTCACCTTCCCTTAAACATCACCTGTGTATACCATTTATCAATCCATTACATGAAGTGAGGATCAGATTTACCATTTATTCGTCACAAATTTGGGCCCTGGAATGTGCAGAAGTCATATGAACTTTAATTTTTTATATACATTTTCAGTGACTCTACAGTATATGTTATTCTCATATTTTGTATCGTAGCCACCATAATTTCTTTGTATTTTTTAACCTTCATTGTTAATGGTTGCTACAAATGTTCTCTCTTATTTTGTGTCTTGGTTAATTAAACATAGTATATGTAATTGCCTGTCTCTGTGTGGTAGCACAACTGGTCTGTCTACTTATGTGTCAGCTACTTTCTGTGTCTTTGCTGTATACATGGTGAAATTTTTGGATGACAATTATTCTCCTGTACAGCTTGTCAATTAATGTAATGTAATGGTAGCTGTCTTCTTTTTCCAAGAATATCTGAAAATAGCACACATGATCTAGTGATTTTCAAGGAAACAACAGTATTTGTTTATTTTACATGCATCTGGCTCCAATTATGTCTATAAAATTATACACTCAACAAATCATACCTCACTTGTTAATCTGACATTTCATTCACAGCAGTAGTGACTCTAGTGACGTTTTGTCTAGTTTTACAGCTGTTATGCTTCATGCACACAAAATGGCAAAGAAGTGTCAAGGCCTCCAAAACAGAGTAAAAAACAGGCCATTAGCCTGCCTAGATAAGGCTACGCTCCCCAGACAGACTGCAATTCCAATGGCTGGCTTCAAGCTACACCAGCCCAAATGGCCCGTGGCTCCAAAAGATCAAAAATATAAATAATGCTCACAAAATATATTCTCAATCCCACCACAGAGAGGAAAATAAGCACAACCTAAAGAACCTTAGTGATCAAAATATGTTTCTCTGAGGCATTCCAATTATGAGGGCTTATGGATGTTGCAACTACATGATATTTGGAAGATTCAGCTTTTCATCAAACACACTTTATTTTATTATTAGGTGTTGCTTTATGAAAAATTAGTTTAATTCTTGCCTAAAGAAATAATTTTTGCTCTGATCATCTGAGTCACTGCAATGAAATACTGTCTTGATTTAGGTTATTTCTGTGCTGTTAAAAATCTGCTTGTAGAATCTCATTTGGTACACAAGGCCATGCTAATTTTTTAACTTAAGCTTGTGTTGTTGATGCATTACATATACATGTATCGACTTCTCTTTTAAAATAATGTGTTAATAATAACTTCTTGAATTTGTCTGTTGTGTTTTAAATCAAAGCCATTATTTGGATTTTTTCCAACTTTCTCTTACAGCGTGTCCTAGATTTCACTGGTCTGAAAGTTATATAATACTATATTTATGGTAACATAGACCTCATGATCCATTTCTTTTGGCTTAAGTACAAATGACTGCTTTCAGTCATGTGATGTTTCTCTAACTTAAAAGCAACCTCTGCCATTTAGACTGAAAAGTAAAGTCTGGACATCCATGTCATCTATGACATCTATTATGAAATACATCTGATACATTAATATATGAGATAAAACTCTGAAATTCATAATCTGTTTACTAATATTTACATGATAGTTTCTCCAGTTTTAGTTGTGTATGACCTGGTAAATTACGGTAATCAAAGAGTGTATCAAATTTCTAAAAATATCAGTGTCACTCTTGCTCATATTATACCTAAAGAATACAAAACATCTGAGAAACAGACATGATGAAATGATGAACAGAAGCAAAATGATCAAATATAGAACACTTCATTATAAAAAGTTTTATTCTTTACCTTTTTATTTTAGACCTTTGCTGCATGCCATCATGTTGAATTTAAATTCTATTTGCAAAAAAAAAAACTTCTACTTAATTAATGACTGTAGAAAAAATGGCTATTAAAAAAACATTCAAATGCCATGTAATATAACTTGCTCATGGGAAACATCACAATTGGCTATGCAAGTCTAATAAACATTGCATAATGTGAGCCAAACGTAAGGCTCTCTGTTTTCACCTTTCGTCCACACTAACCTTATCATTTCCAACCTGCAAAAATGAATACTTTAAAAACACAGGCTCAGTGTTGTGGTGTAGATGGATAAAAATTAAAATTCTAATTGAACTCTGATTGGTCTGCATTTATTTTGTGGGCCTTCCTTGATTAATGTTTCATTACCTAGCCTGCAATTGCTTCATCCTGGGTATGACGTTAATCTGCGTCCAGCACTACAAGCAGGTCCTCCAACTTGCAGGGAAAACTCAGTGATTAGTGGCAGGATTGCCACTCCAGCCACTATAAAAAAAACCTCACCTGTTTCACGGCTACACTCAGATACCAATCTGTGTGGTTCATCATGGTGGGTGCAATAACATGCTTTAATTAGCACATGCTCCCAACCTCCTCTTCCTCTAACCTCCTGATGGGTTACCCCTCAATTGAATTGCTGCATACATGTGCCAAAGGCAAACAAGTTGCCAGTCACCACAGTTTTATAGTCCCTTCAAAGATCACATGTTTTGGGTGTGGAACAAGCAAACCGGGATCCCAAGTTGTTTTGTTGTGTAGTGGGTGCGGCAACGCACTGTACCAGTACATGCTCCACAACTTGACTTAACTGGAGTATACAAGTCATCTTGCCATAGACCACCTACACCCACTACAATTTGCCTATTGGACAAAGTTTGGAGTTGAGGATACAATTATCTATCTGCTTCACAAGGCTTATTCTCATGTGGACAAAGCTGGCAGCATTGTGGGGATTATGTTTTTTTGATTTCTCTAGTTCCTTTAATACCATCCAGCAATCCCTGGTAAACTCAGAGATATGCAGGTGGAAGAGCCTGTGGTGTTCTAGATAATGTTCTAGATAATGGACTACCTGTCAGGTAGCCTGTAGTTTGTGAAACTCAAGGACCGTGTTTCTGATACGGATGTGAGCAACACTGGAGTACCAGAAGAAACAGTCCTGACTCATTTCTCTTTACTCTGTACACTTCAGACTATAAATATAATACTGAGTCATGTCACTTGCAGAAGTTCTGAGATGATTCTGAACTTATGTGATGTAATGATAAAGGGATGAGACAGAATATAGGAGTCAGGTGAAGAACATTTAGCATCTTTACATCTGCAAAACCAAGGAATTGATATTGACTTTGCTGCACCAAACAACCTCTGTGTTTTGTCAGTATTCAAGGAGTGGATGTAGAGGTGGTCAATTCCTACAAGTACTTGGGGGTCCACATTAATGACAGGTTGGACTTGTCTCAGAACACAGAGGAACTATATAAGAAAGGGCATAGCAGGCTCTTTTTCTTTAGGAGAATGCATTGCTTTAATGTGGGAAGTGACATCCTTCACATCTTCTACAACTCTGTGATGACCAGTAACGATTTTCTTTCCCAAATCAACAAGCTATTTAAGAGGTCAGGCTGAGTGTCATTATGAACAATGCTCTCTGTGTGACACACAAACATTGAGTACATTCACCCAAAGAATTATTCAGCAGAAATGTGTCAAGAAATTATACTGGGGTTCCTTTATTCTCTAAGATCTGGGCAACAGGGCCTTCTCGTTGTCCCACGCACTTGGCTAAAAACTCGTGGGGATCGTGCCTTTCAGTCTGTGGCACCAAGACTATGGAACAGCCTGCCTTGTGGTCTGCATGGAGTTGAGTCTGTTGATTCTTTTAAAAAACAACTAAAACATTTATTTTTAAACAAGTTTTTAATCAGTGCTGAATATTTCCAGTTTGTTAATTTACTGTTTTTATTGGCTTTGTTTATGTTTTGTTTTAACTGTTGTATTTGTACTGTAAGGGCGGCACGCGGTGGTAGCGCTGCTGCCTCGCAGTTAGGAGATCGGGTTCACTTCCTGGGTCCTCCCTCGTGGAGCTTGCATGTTCTCCCGTGTCTGCGTGGGTTTCTTCCGGTGCTTGGTTTCCTCCACAATCCAAAACATGCAGGTTAGGTGGATTGGCGATTCTAAATTGGCCCTAGTGTGTGGTGGGTGTGTTTGTGTGTGTCCTGCGGTGGGTTGGCACCCTGCCCAGGATTGGTTCCAGCCTTGTGCCCTGGGATTGGCTCCAGCAGACCCATGTGACCCTGTGTTCGGATTCAGCTGGTTAGAAAATTGATGGATTTGTACTGTATTTGCTGTTCAGCGCTCTCTGACCTTTTGTCTGTGAAGGGCACTATATAAATAAAACTACTACTACTACTACTACGAGGAAACAGGCCATTATACAAGCAGAGCTGGACAGGGCAGTAGGAGGGCATCAGCCCAGCTGGAAGATCGATATTTGATCCTTTGTGTGAGGAAGCACCGCCAGAGCCTTACAAAATGACCTCCAGCTGGTTACTGCTGTGCATGTTTTGACCAAACTTTCAGAAACAAACTCGATGAGTGGCATCACTGTGCAGCTCAATTGGCAATCGCCAGAGAATACCACAATTGGCAGCTCAATCAATCAATCAACACTTATTTATATAGCACATATTCGTACAAAAAAATGTAGCTCAAAGTGCTTTACAAAATGAATAGAAAAATAGAAGACACAATAAAAAATAAACATAAGTCAACATTAATTAACATAGAACATAGAATAAGTAAGGTCCGGTGGCCAGGGTGGACAGAAAAAACAAAAAAAAAACTCCAAAAGCTGGAGAAAAAAAATCTGTAGGGGTTCCAGACCACGAGACCGCCAAGTCCCTCTGGTAAATCTACCTAACATAAGTCAAACAGTCCTCTTTGTATTTAGGGTTTTCATGGAAGGACCTGATGATGATGGTCACGTAGACTTCTGGCTTTCAGTCCATCAATGTTGGTGCATCATAATGCTTTGAGTAGGTGGTGGTGCAGGCGCCACCACAAAGAAACCGAAAAAGAAACAGAAGAGAGAGTTGGGGTCAATACGGATTTTAGAGCCACTATGAATAGTTATTATGATGAATTGAACATACAGAGTATCAGTATTAAGTTAAAGTGAAGTTATGAGAAGGTCATGTTAAAGTAATGTGTTTTCAGCAGTGTTTTAAAGTGCTCTACTGTATTAGCCTGGCGAATTCCTATTGGCAGGCTATTCCAGATTTTAGGTGCATAACAGCAGAAGGCCGCCTCACCACTTCTTTTAAGTTTAGCTTTTGGAATTATAAGGAGACACTCATTTGAAGATCTAAGGTTACGATTTGGAATATAATGTGTCAGGCATTCCGATATATAAGATGGAGCAAGATTTAGGGCTTTATAAACCATAAGCAGAATTTTAAAGTCAATCATGAATGACACAGGCAACCAGTGTAGTGACATCAAAACTGGAGAAATGTGTTCGGATTTTCTTTTCCCAGTTAGGATTCTAGCAGCTGCATTCTAATAAATAAGACAGTCTGTGTATTAGAATTGAAAGACTCTCCATTCCAATGTACATCAATAAATCATTTTTTAACCAATTAGATTCAACCATAACCTAATTTATTTGGAATTTAAAAAATCCACGTATCCAAAGAGTGACTCTACAAAGACCTAAGGCAGAAAGTGGTATGGCTCTACCTAACTTTCAGTTTTATTACTGGGCAGCAAACATACAAGATATAAAAACCTGGACACAAATAGATGAACATACATAGGCTTGGTCCGCAATAGAAATAAAATCCTGCAGTATTTCTATATATTCCTGCTTTGTGCTCCTATAAATGCAAGTTATTGCCAATATACTAACAACCCAATTGTGCTTCACTCACTCAGAATATGGAACTAATGTAGGAAGCATTTTAAGATAGAGAAGCTTTTAACTGTGGCACCTCTGCACAAGAATCACCTTTTCAACCCTCACAAACATATGCAGTTTTTAATATCTGGAAAACATCTGGGATTAAAACACTTATACATCTGTACATAGACAACGTCTTTGCATCCTACAAACAATTACATTCCAAATTTAAGTTTCCAGCAACACATTTCTTTCACTATCTTCAAATTAGACACTTTGTTAAACAGAACCTGCCCGATTTTCCTAATCTCAACACTCCTCTATGCTGGAAAAATATTGCTTAGTTTCGAGGACTCAGACAGCATTTCTGCAATATACAAAATTATTTTACAGTCCCTCCCTTTCAAAGATCCAAGAGGAGAATGGGAAAAGGATCTCTCACTCAACATATCAGAAAAGGAGTAGAAGGTAGCAATGTCACTCAAGCTCCATATGTGCAAAGCATAAAATTATTTAACTCAAAATTATATATCGAGCACATCTGTCTCGTTTAAAATTGTCCAAAATGTTTCCAGGGCAAGATCCTACCTGTGATCGCTGCAATCAAGTTCCCGCCTCACTGGGTCACATGTTTTGGGCCTGCACCAAATTAACATCATTCTGGACCAAAATCTTTAAATGCCTTTCAGACAGCCTTGGTGTCACAATTCCTCCTAATCCACTAACAGCTGTGTTTGGTGTACTCTCAGATGGGCTTAAAGTGGATAAGGACAAACAAACTGTAATTGCATTCACTACACTATTGGCATGTAGAAATTATCTTGCTCAACTGGAAGAATCCTAACTCTCCTCTTTTAAGTCACTGGGTAACTGATGTTATATACTATTTGAAATTGGAAAAAATCAAATTCTCACTTAGAGGATCTGTGCAGAACTTTTTCAAAACCTTGCAGGATCTAATCAATAACATTTTAGATTAAGTTATTAAAGCACTGAGGAAGTAGATTCTCTTCCCATTTGTTTTTCTTCTCCATTTATCTTTATCCGCTTATTAAACTCGCCAATTTACTTAGTTTTACTCTGTTGGCTACACTTTCTCAGGGGTGGGGTTGATTTGTTTTCAATCCTATTTTTGTAAAAATTGATCTATTTGTATGAAATGATTACAATAAAATCAATAAAATTAAAAACAAAATAGAATTTAAAGACTCATTTTAATCACCTTTGTTTAAGTCTTGAAACTGTCTCATTTGTCAAGATTCCTGTTAAAGTGATAGTTGATCTTGATGTCACAGAGAGAGAATAGTCTTCCTCATATTAAATATGGGTGTGGACATTCATAGAGAAAATTAGAATGTCATCAATATATATGAAAACAATGATGTCTAATAAATCTCAGAAGATGTCATTTACACATGACTGAAAAACACTGGCTGATCCATTGGATGATATCCTGCAGTGTTCCATTCTTCCCCTTCCTAATCTGATTGATATTGTAAGGGATTCTGAACTTTAACTTGAAAATACTGCACAGTCCTAACTTGATGGACAATTGATGATATAAGGAGAAGAAGATTAATAAATCTTGACAGTATTTGTTTTACTCCTTATAAAACAATACAGGGACAGCTACATTTTAAAAAAAACAAAAAAAAAAAACAGCACAGATTGGACTATTAGAAGCTTTAATAAAACCAATTTTGAAAGTTTTCACTGATGCACTGTTCTATAGTCTCCTATTCAGGGTACATTAAGGCATATACCTTCCAGTTAGGCAGAGGAGCCCCTTATAACCTTATTACAGCTCAACAGCACAATCATATTTGCTGTCCAAAGGTAACATTAGCACTTTTGTTTAAGAAATACACCTTCCAACTTGATATATTCATGGGGAACAATCAAGATCATACTGCACACAATGAGATGAGGTGGAATGTTCAAACAGTTTAAACACAGAGAACTCCAATTACATATTTATTGTTTTTCCCAATTTATGCTCATGTTGTGCTTCTGCAGCCAAGTAAAGCTTATGATAACTTGACAAATGGGAGACTGGATGAAAACAACGTATTTGCTCCTTATGAAACAAGCCAATACAGACATTGAGACAAGAAGTGGTTGATTTTAAATGGCCAGAGTCAATTGGGTTTCTGCCAATCCCTAAAATTCAAGGATTGTATTTTTGGTTTATTGATTGTACTTTCATTTATGTTATCAAAGAAGAACTGATAAAATTGTTACACAGCACCAGAATCAATCAAAGTAGTAAGTGATGTGTTGGTAATACAGCAATGGGCTAGAAATGGGCTAGTTTGAGTACAAAATTCCACCCTATCGATCCAGAACGAAAGTTCTAGTTTCCCTGCAGCTTGCTGCAGGTAGACACTATGTGACCTGATTTTACACAGTAGAAAGAAAAGCCGTTCATTAATTCTACTTTGTCTCTCTTTAAATCCTAAGGCTATTTTCCCTGATTCAATTAATATAAGTGAAATTTTAATCTCAATAAGTCTATTCAATGAATCAGTTTAACAGTATCTATCATAATTTCCATTCATTTAATCTCATGCTTACCTTTTGAGCAATTTCAATAAGATTTTCTAAAGTGACCCCAACATCATGACTTGCCAGCTCATCTTCTATATCTGCTAACAAGCCTCTGTCAATGACTGGAATTAATGCTAATTCATCCCAGCCTGTATCAGTTGCAAACAAGTGAATTTCCATAATGTATTTATTAATGGGCTTGGAACCATAGCAGCATACTAATAACCTAATAGCTGCCACTTCTGATGATACAGAGACATCAAATACTTTACAAAATTCTCAAACAAACATATTTAAATCAAAATAACATGGATGATTGGTGTCATACAAGGCAGATGCCCACTTGAAAGTTTTTTATCCAACAGTGCCATAATGCACACAATCCATGTACAATTGCCTGGGTAAGTTAATGGTTGCATCTCTAACACCATGTGACACCGGTTAGAAAATCTCAGACATTCATTATGATTTGTTGAATATCTAGTGGAATGTGGAATTACCAGGTTTTTATCTTGACTACTACTCACAACAGTCTGAGCTTGAGAGGATGCATCACACATAGCTGATAGCAAGATCATAGCAAGTTTATGTGTAATGAACTAGGAGTACCAAGCACTAAAGAGTTCTAAACATTTCCCCTAAGAAGTCCAAAGAAATACCTCCAAGACAGGGAAACTGTCACAGCAAGGGCAAACAAAGAATCTTTATATATGAAAACATTTACTCTTCACTAGAAAAAAACACTCTGCAATATTATGAAGCTCCAAAGAGCACAAAGGGCATAGTTAAAAGTAAATTGAAAAGCAGACAAAGTCCCAATGCAATATTCAAAAAGTGGTCAAAAGAAGGATCGATAAGTTTAAAAAATCCAATAAGTGCTTTTTTTTTCACATTTGAAAACAGAAGAAAACACACTGACTCTTTAGTGCATTCAAAATCATCCACAAGGAACTGTAGGAGACCCTCTGATTCTAAAACAATGTTTTGAAACATGGAAAAATGAGATATTCTAATAACCGATGGAAATGCAGAGACTAAGAAGATGCTGTCACCAGCTCAGAAGGCCTGAATATTAGCTAACCTTAAATCTGCATTAAACTTAGATATTATCTCTAACACAAATATATCTCTGAAAAAATACAGGATAGTGAGATAATGTAAATACAGATTCAAGCTAAGAACTAGTTTAAACATTTTTGTAATGTTTGGTATTCACAAAACTTAATTCATGTATTCATTTAATGTAGAATTAACTGTTCAAATTGTTTTATTGTAAGCTTGAAGCCAATTCATAATGCTGCTGCACAGGTCGCAATTAGAAATAGAAATCATGACTAATTAAAGTCATCAGTCTCTATATTGAGTTAAATCCATAAAGATTTAATTGGCTCTGTGTTGCTTTACTTAACTGGCATTAATTTCAGAGTATCCAAGATATTCTCATAATTACAAGAATGAATATAGTTACTGTTGGAAGAAGAACCTCTCAAGCCCAAAAATTGATTAAAAAATAAAATTGATCTCTGTTTTGGACGATTTTAGATCTTTCCCTGACTAAATCTAGAAAAAATAGTATTTTTTTAACAATTAAATGCCTACTTAAATAAAAATTCTATTCTGGATAAGTACCAATCAGGTTTCAGATCAGATAACTGCAGAAGCCACTTTAAAGTATTCAATGAGTTACAGCTTATTGATGATAAAAGTAGTATATCCGTTCCTGTTACTATTAGACCTGAATGCAATATTTTACACCACTGATCACAGGACTCTTACTGACCACCTTAGACAGTGGGTTGGCTTCCTTGGCAGGGCCTTGAGTTGGTTTCACTCTTATACCACAGGAAGATATCACACATCAGAAATCCATGATATTATATAATGTATGGAGTAACACAGGGATTGATAATGGGTCCCTTATTATTCCCTTCCTTCCTCCTAGCTCAGCTCGTCGTCTAGGAGCTCCCACAGTCCTTTATACTCCCTGACTCGGAGATGTTCCTGCCCAACAGTCCACAAGTCCTTATTCCTTCCGGGTCAGGGTAAATAATCCTTATCTTTACCCCAGAAGCACGTCATTTCTTCCTGTCACAGGATTATGACGCACTTCCGGGTTATAGGGCATACAGTATATGAGTCCACGGGCCTCCCGACAGCGACTCCCAGTGGTCCCCAAGGTATCCAGCAGGGCTGTGCATAAAAACTACATAGTCCATGAGGCCCTGCTGGAATTCGGGGCCCGTCCATGCTGTCGGGAGAGCTCCTTCTGGCAGCCTGGGGGTGAGGGCCGGAATATGAAGCCGGCCATCCACCACAATCTACATATTATTCCTTATCATTTGGAAACATAGGGAATTACCAGAACTATGCAGATTACACACAGATTTTTGTTTTTATTAATAGCATCAGATAACCCTGTTGCTCAATTTTTTTGAATTCAGTGTCTTACTGGCATCATCAAAAGGGTGAGTAATAATTTCCTGAAACAATGGAAGAGTAGAAATTTTAATTATTTGTCACAAACAAAAAAGTGACAACCTTAAAATAAACCTTCTGGCTTTACAAATAAGGTTATAAGTAAAGAATCTAGGCCTAGAAGCTAACTCACACGGTAAGCAGATTGCAAAGTCTACACTTTTTCACTTAAGAAACATTGCACAAGTTAAATCTTTCATATCACACAAAATGCTGACAAGTTAATATATGTTTTAGCAGTCTAGATTATTGTAACACACCCCTTATCAGGATTACCAAAATAGACAAAACTAGGCAGCAGTTAGTCCAAAACGCAGCACCAAGTATCTTAACCAGCTTCAGTATCATTACACTGGCTGCCGATGCTCTTTAGGGTTGATTTTTAAAACACCTTTAATTGTACACAAGTCTCTGAACAATCTAGCACCTTCTTATATTTTGGTGTATTTGTAATCCTAGATCCTGTAACACTGGCTTGCTTAGTATTCCCAGAATCACGCTTGCAAAAACTGACAAGTACTGTTCTGTTCTACGCAAAAATTTGAAATATTTTATGGTAAGGCAGTATAGCAACTAAACATCCACCTTTTTAATCTGGCAGTTTTATTTGTTGTTTTATAAACCAGCCATTAAACACTACATTTGTGTGTTTTCTATTTGGTTTTTCTGGCATTTATTTGGGGTATTAGGCACCACTGCCCCGACCTAAGTATGTGTGTAGCCACAAGCAATGCTGGGAAGATAAGGAGAACTCCATAAGAGTATTCTGTGGATGATGACATGATCATTGGAGCTGTAGAATGCCCAGAAGGTGCTGGGCAGTTTTTGGAAACCCTTTTTCTAACATCCCACCAATGGTCATCTGACCATAGTTTTTGTAATTAGGCTGGACATTTTGATTCTTTACAATCTTATTCAACCTGCTATAAATAACTGGTCTGTTTAACAATTATTATTGTAAAGAACTTTGAGCTACATCCATTTGTAAGGGATATTTCATTGGTTCCAGCATTTAAATCCAAGTTGATGACTGACATTTTTAGTTATAAAATTTTTAATAGTGCTGATTACTGTTCATACTTCAGGAACATCTGTTAGTCATTTTTATTAAAAAACAGCGATCACTACCAGCTGCTATGCACCCAGTCCTGTTTCATTTTACTTTTAATGTTCTAATGGGGTATTCAGCACCATTGATGTATTCAAAATTATAGTAGTCCAGGCAATTGGCTGGGAACCATAAACATCAACACTTCCTGACACTGAACTAGACAGAACTAAACCATCATATTCTCCAGGTATGGATTATGGTATGTAGCATATGCTATTCAAAGAATGCAAAGAGGGGGAGCAAAAACCAAACTCTTTCAAAAGGTTCCAAGGAATGCTATTAACTGGATGGTCTGTTTTACTTTCATTTGTTTTTAACTAACTGCATAGTTTATTATTTGCATCTTCTATTATCACAATTCCTCTTATTATTTAACCAAACTTCACAAATCCTTGTATTCTCTTTCATTTATAAAGACTGATGCGCATTTTTCCATGAGTTTGCAGATGTTCTAAGCCTGTCTGCAGTGAAGAATGCACTCAGTTTAAGTAAATTTAACACTATTCTGCATGTTTTTAAGAATGATAAATTCAGAAATCTAACAAGTAATATTAAATGGCCAGGTAACCATGCAACCTTTCACAAATACACTCCACAAAACACTTTTGGTTTATATATGTTTGTTGTCACACACATGCACTTGGGAGACAACTCCTGGGCTCATCTAATGATAATTCTAAGGGCTGGCAATGATGTCTAATGCTTCTCCTCTCATTTATTATGTACATTTGACGATTGACAAAAGGATGACAAATGACGTCACTTCTCAGTTTTGTTCCCCTGAGCATTAAATATTTCAACTTGCATCTAGAAAATGTTATCTATTTATTTTATTCAAGCCATTTTGTTATTTTTACTTCAGGTATATGGCCCATGTTTCATGATTTCTTTATTTGTTGTATGGCATAACCAACATTTGCACAGGTTTTGTCATTGGATATTTAACAAATTAAAGGAAAATCAGCAGTAATTGTCCAATCAATGTTACATTTAGCAAACCTTTTATAAAAAAAAGGTTTCTAAACAGATTATAATTCTAAAAAGAAAAAACTGAAAATATATGTTTGTGGTTTTTGATGTCCATCCATTTTCCAACCTGCTGAATCCAAAACACAGGGCCACGGGGTCCGCTGGAGCCAATCCCAGCCAACACAGGGCGCAAAGCAGGAACCAATCCCAGGCAGGGTGCCAACCCACTGCAGGGCACACACACACACATACTAGGGACAATTTAGAATCACCAATCCACCTAACCTGCATGTCTTTGGAATGTGGGAGGAAACCAGAGCACCCGAGGAAACCCACGAGACACGGGAGAACATGCAAACTCCACGAGAGAGGACCGGGAAGCACCGGTTTTGATGTTCATGCTTTTTATCCATCACTGTTTTAAAACTGATATTATACATAGATGATACTCTGTAAACTTTAGGATAAACATTGTAACTGTACTGATACTGTCCTGTAATGCAATGTATTCAAAATGTAAGGTTGACAAATCAGACTTAAAAGCTCAATGATTAATTGAAAAGTTTCTTTGTCTTCATTCTTCAATGTAATTTAAAATTTTTTGAAAATCAAATAATAAAAAACAGAAACATATAATAATATTACTTGAAGAAGGTGAAGTATTTTCTTACCAAACTTCTTGCTCTCCCAGCGCAGTTCTTCGCCCCGGGACTCAATGATTAGATTGGTGTTCGATCCCTTTGGGAGGAGCTGCTTTATGGCTTCCAGATCACCACAATAAATTGCATTCTGTACCAGAAAGTCCTGGCACATAACTGGCTGCATCATGTTCATCATACTTCGACTTAGTTCTTGTTTTAAAGTATATGACTTTATTCGCTGAAAAGCCAGGTTTTTCTTGTACTTGTGTTGCTCAATAAGTTCCTCTTCTAAACGCAGTGACCGCCGTGCTGGAAAAGAGAACGAAAAACTGCTATGTGACATAGCTTAGAAAATGTGTCTTTGTAAAAATTATGTCAAATGCCAATGTGACTTCTATTACTAGCAAGTCAAACTGACTGGCCAGCTTCCAGTGCCTTCTGGACAGAGCTTGCTTGTTTTGATTAGTCACAGCTCCTGCTTAGTGCATTAAGTTACTATTTATAACCTGTGTTTTTCATAACAGTGAACTGGCATGTTGTTTTCTCTTATCTACTTATGCACCTGCTTCAGTTCTTTATTTTCCTGCAGCATTTAACCAGAGGGATCATTTCAGTTTTTTCACTATAATGGTTGCAGAATATCAGAAATCAAAAGTAGAAAAAGTGTTGTTTATTATTTTGACTCATACTCTTTTAGGTTACCACACAGCTAAATTGTAAGACTTTGCAAATGATTTCTATTTGTACATTTAATGTACCACAAAAAAATACCCCTTCACAATTAAAGTGTTAGTACCCCCTTCACTATTACATTGTTTTCCATTCCTAGTCTAATGTTCCTTTGTGGTCCTTGTTTTTTTTTTTTTACTTTTAAAGCATGGATTAATGCCAAGAAATAAAATAAGTTGCTTGATTATAACTTGAAAACAGTGATCTGTTTTTGATCCAATTATCCAGCAATAAGAACAGAAGTAACATCCCATTACAGCCTATACATTATGTTATTGATTGCTATCTTAACACAAGTCTAGCAGAAGGCTGGTTCATATAGGCACAACAGTAGATGTGTTAGAAACTGATTGTTATCAGATTGCTTAACAATGCCATTAATTAAATGAATTGAAAGGAGACATTTAAAATTAGGCCATTAAGCAAATAATCATGTAACCTCTGTTCTGTGCTACAATCTTGTATGACATTTCCTCTGTAGAGTGATGTTCTTGGTGTTTTTTTTTTTTTTCCTTTTTCATTACACTGATTATACTGGCTAATTCATCAGATTTTAAAGTACAAACGTATTGATTCGTTCCACATAATTTGCTAAGTGACCCAGAGCATGTCACTTAATCTACCAGCAATGCAATATTAAAAACACAGGTTTACTCCTTGGGGTGGTATTTACTCTACTTTTTTTTTTTTCTTACCAGGTAATGGTAACATATACAGCTCTGGACTTACTAGGTCATAACCATAGAGTGTTGGTCATAAAGTCTTATTTATTATTTGCATCTTTTTCTTTTCAAGCCTACATATGCCGGTTTCATTTCCAAATGTCTGTTAATGGTGTTCTCATTGGATGGCCACGCTTCAGCCAGTTTCTACGGCACTTTACTATTAGCCTTGAAATTTACTTGCACTGAGCCCCATTTAAATATAAAGATCATGCAGATAAATAAATAAGTCTTTACCTGTATGACCAACACCCACCAAACCCCACCTCATCAATCCTCCAAACACATCCACCTATCCTTCCCTCCTTATTTGCTATATACTGCCTTGGATTCCTGTAAATCTAATCATTTTCCTCTGATGATGACTCCTGGTAGGAACTGAAAGCTTAGGAATAAAAAAAATATTTAAAAATATGTGATTCATTTGCTCCCATTCTGTATAGCCTAACATATTGTTTGTCTTTTTAATGGCTTCTGAACACTGCCTGGAGGTTGATAGACTTCTGGTAATTTTCCTGTGATCCAAGTTATGCTTATCATCCAGTAGTTAATTGTATCAGTTTGATCACCCATTTTATAAAACAGGAATATATTTTGCCAGTGGCAGAGATTTTTGAAAAATATGTGCCAAAGATTTATATACAGGATTATAATCTATACTTATTTTTAAACAAGAATTGTTCATAGTGCTCTGTAGCTGCACTCCGTGAATTATACAAAAATAAGTTGTAATTGTAAAATGCCTCATACGTGTTTCCTCCCTATTCAAAGTTTGCTTTTATTTTTAACTGCTTTCAAATTTTGTGTTGAACTTGTCTTGCATTATATGTACAGCACTTTTAAACCTGCCCTACATCTACTCAACTATCTATGCAATTAAATGTTTTTCCCAATTTATCTTATTGAGGATTTGCTGCAGCTACTCAAAGTTTGCCCTACTAAACTAAATTTAACTGTTTTTTTGTTTTTCTTAGAATATGCACTCCACCAGAGCACTGTAAAATCTATTATCTTGTGGTCACTTGACTCTAGAGGTTCAGTCCCATTTACTCCCTTAATTCTATCCTAATTATTACAGAATACTAAACCTAGACAGACCTCTCCTCTTGTGGGTGCTTTAACAGACTGTGTTAAAACACAGCCACTGATTATGTCTAAAAACTCCTACTGTGGTGCTCTACTATTTGTAAGCCTATAGTTAATATTTGGGTAATTAAAGTCCCCCATGACTAATACTGTATCTCTCTCTAAACTTGCCTTCTTATTACTATTAAAAATATGTGAATTTAAGCTATTGTTTGCATCTATAGCACACTAGTAATATCTGGCCTCAATTCCTAATGCTGTCTAGTCAAATCCAAACATCCTCACTAAGCTATAATTCAATATCTAATTAAAGAAGCCCTGCATTTATATTCTGTTTCACACAAAACGCGTAACCCCCACCTTTTCCGTTTTGTCTGCCTTTTGTAAATAATATTCACCTCTCTCTGTTATATTTCTGTCTCTTTATTAATAAGCCAGGTTTCAGGTATTTGAAAAGAAAGAAACAAAGGGAATACCCCATTCACAAGTAAAAACAAGATCTGAATTAATAGATTTTAAAATAGAAATGTCAGATGCAATTCAAGCCCTCAAAACATTAAAGACTAAAAAAACGTGTTGGGATTTTACAAATTGTATTGAAGGAAATTAAATATGTCATCTAAAAACCCTTATTAGGCATATTTGAGCAGTCACTTGAGAAAGAAGAAGAATTACCTGAGGACTGGAAAGTTGCCAATATAAATCCAGTCTTTACAAACAGAGATGTAATGGATCCTGGTAATTACAAACCAATTCATCTTACTTTTGCAACCTCCAAAATTATGGAAACTATAATATAAAATAAACTAGAAAGTACCTATATGAAAATAACATACAAAATAACAGAGGAAAATCTTGCCAAAACAATCTTTTAGATTTATTTGAACAGGTACCTGGATTGGTTAATAAAAGCAAAGCATACAATATAATTTACTTTGACTTTCAAAAAGCCTGTGATACAGTCCCACACCAAAGATTAATTCTAAAATTATAAGCTGTAGGGAAAAGAGTTAACCTACAAAACTGGATCTCCAGTTGGTTAACTGGCAGGAGACAAAGCGTACATATAAGAGGAGAATGCTCGGTGTGAAGTGAGGTTATCAGAAGATTCCCTCGGGGTCTGTCCTTAGTACATTATTTTTCTGATTTATATTAATAACACCAATTCCTGCGTAGCTAGTAAACTTATGAAATCTACGGATAATATAAAAATTGAAGGAATGGGAGACACTTTGAGGCGGCAAAAATAATCAGAAAGACATGAACAAGCTTCAGGAATGGGTATACACTTGGAAAATGCAGTTTAATGTAGAAAAGTGCAAAGTGCTACACGTGGAAGAAAGGACCATCAATTATAAATACAAGATAGGAAACACTGTTCTACAGATAAGAAACCTCTGACAAGGATTTAGGGGTTTATTCTGACATGACATTTTCTTGATCTAAGCAATGTGATCTAAGCAAAAGTGATTAAAAGGCAAATAAAATGTTACATTATATAAAAACAAAATTGTTGAATATAAAACAAGGGACATTATTCTCAAGCTATATAATGCACTGGTGAAGCCATCTAAAGTATTGTGTGCAATTCTGGTCACCAAGCTACAAGAAAGATATAGTAGCAGCTGAAACCGTGCAGAGGCCTGCATCCCAGGACTTAAATATGTGTCTTGCTTTGAAGGGCTTAGTCTAAAGTTAG
>NC_053158.1:110567717-110596647 GCF_016835505.1 Polypterus senegalus
CCTTGCTCTTTATATATTGTGCCAAAGGGTCCGGATGATGCAGCTATAAATTTCCTGGACTTTTTAAAGGTTAGAGATGCGCCAAGCCACTGTTCACCTGCTGTTGTATTGTTCTTCTCCCTATTTTGGATACTTTCTACTATTCTTTTCTTTTTTTTCTGCTCAGCTCAGGGTTAATGATTTGCCTCTTTGGTATTTTTTGCATCACTTTTTTTCTTTTTTACATTTTTTTTTCATCAATAAGTTTTGTCATTATTGCATGAAATTCTGTATTGTCTTTTGGGTCAGGGATTTATGCAGTTCCATTCTCCCTTTTAGGGGTTTACTGTCCTGAGTCTTTTTGGGAGTTTTTTAGATTATGGACCCACAGTTCACAACAATAATGGTAAAAGTACACTTGAAACAGCTTCAGTTAAAGTTAGTAAGGCCAATGTTGAAAATGTAGTGGCAAGGTATTTCCTCTTAAACATAAATATTTCATTTTAGAGCATTATGTCCTAGATGCCTAGTGTAATAAACATGACAAAAGCCACATAAAGGTCTAGGGCAGCCACCCATATATTATTCCTGGCCGCAAAAATGGATATTAAGAATGTACAGATGTGTACAGACTGGAGTCCACAACAGAACTGATTAAATAGCACAAATATGGTGGCTTTAAGGGAGAGCAGAGGAAGTGACATTATCAGTGGGGCCGGAACTGGAAGTGGCGTCATTGAGACCAGAACCAGAAGTGACGTCATCAGGGCCATGAGGGATTTCCTGTAACTGGTCTGCAGAGAAGTGAGAGGAGGAGTTAGTGCACTCCACCTCCCCCTGGTCTGGCATGGTATTAATCTCATTCAGGCCCGTTAGCTGCCTCCCATGTGCACGTGTGTGACAGTAGATAATCACTAATTCTTTCTTATCCTTTGTTTGAGTTTGGATGTCCCTGAGCCTGATGTATTTTATCAATGCTTCTGAGCATTTTGAAGACCTGGATTAGGTCCCCATGTAGTCTTCTAACTTTAGACTAAGCCCTTCAAAGCAAGACACATATTTAAGTCCTGGGATGCAGGCCTCTGCACGGTTTCAGCTGCTACTATATCTTTCTTGTAGCTTGGTGACCAGAATTGCACACAATACTTTAGATGCGGCTTCACCAGTGCATTATATAGCTTGAGAATAATGTCCCTTGTTTTATATTCAACAATTTTGTTTTTATATAATGTAACATTTTATTTGCCTTTTTAATCACTTTTGCTTAGATCACATTGCTTAGATCAAGAAAATGTCATGTCAGAATAAACCCCTAAATCCTTGTCAGAGGTTTCTTATCTGTAGAACAGTGTTTCCTATCTTGTATTTATAATTGATGGTCCTTTCTTCCACGTGTAGCACTTTGCACTTTTCTACATTAAACTGCATTTTCCAAGTGTATACCCATTCCTGAAGCTTGTTCATGTCTTTCTGATTATTTTTGCCGCCTCCAAAGTGTCTCCCATTCCTTCAATTTTTATATTATCCGTAGATTTCACAAGTTTACTAGCTACGCAGGAATTGGTGTTATTAATATAAATCAGAAAAATAATGTACTAAGGACAGACCCCGAGGGAATCTTCTGATAACCTCACTTCACACCGAGCATTCTCCTCTTATATGTACGCTTTGTCTCCTGCCAGTTAACCAACTGGAGATCCAGTTTTGTAGGTTAACTCTTTTCCCTACAGCTTATAATTTTAGAATTAATCTTTGGTGTGGGACTGTATCACAGGCTTTTTGAAAGTCAAAGTAAATTATATTGTATGCTTTGCTTTTATTAACCAATCCAGGTACCTGTTCAAATAAATCTAAAAGATTGTTTTGGCAAGATTTTCCTCTGTTATTTTGTATGTTATTTTCATATAGGTACTTTCTAGTTTATTTTATATTATAGTTTCCATAATTTTGGAGGTTGCAAAAGTAAGATGAATTGGTTTGTAATTACCAGGATCCATTACATCTCTGTTTGTAAAGACTGGATTTATATTGGCAACTTTCCAGTCCTCAGGTAATTCTTCTTCTTTCTCAAGTGACTGCTCAAATATGCCTAATAAGGGTTTTTAGATGACATATTTAATTTCCTTCAATACAATTTGTAAAATCCCAACACGTTTTTTTAGTCTTTAATGTTTTGAGGGCTTGAATTGCATCTGACATTTCTATTTTAAAATCTATTAATTCAGATCTTGTTTTTACTTGTGAATGGGGTATTCCCTTTGTTTCTTTCTTTTCAAATACCTGAAACCTGGCTTATTAATAAAGAGACAGAAATATAACAGAGAGAGGTGAATATTATTTACAAAAGGCAGACAAAACGGAAAAGGTGGGGGAGTTACGTTTTGTGTGAAACAGAATATAAATGCAGGGCTTCTTTAATTAGATATTGAATTATAGCTTAGTGAGGATGTTTGGATTTGACTAGACAGCATTAGGAATTGAGGCCAGATATTACTAGTGTGCTATAGATGCAAACAATAGCTTAAATTCACATATTTTTAATAGTAATAAGAAGGCAAGTTTAGAGAGAGATACAGTATTAGTCATGGGGGACTTTAATTACCCAAATATTAACTATAGGCTTACAAATAGTAGAGCACCACAGTAGGAGTTTTTAGACATAATCAGTGGCTGTGTTTTAACACAGTCTGTTAAAGCACCCACAAGAGGAGAGGTCTGTCTAGGTTTAGTATTCTGTAATAATTAGGATAGAATTAAGGGAGTAAATGGGACTGAACCTCTAGAGTCAAGTGACCACAAGATAATAGATTTTACAGTGCTCTGGTGGAGTGCATATTCTAAGAAAAACAAAAAAACAGTTAAATTTAGTTTAGTAGGGCAAACTTTGAGTAGCTGCAGCAAATCCTCAATAAGATAAATTGGGAAAAACATTTAATTGCATAGATAGTTGAGTAGATGTAGGGCAGGTTTAAAAGTGCTGTACATATAATGCAAGACAAGTTCAACACAAAATTTGAAAGCAGTTAAAAATAAAAGCAAACTTTGAATAGGGAGGAAACACGTATGAGGCATTTTACAATTACAACTTATTTTTGTATAATTCACGGAGTGCAGCTACAGAGCACTATGAACAATTCTTGTTTAAAAAATAAGTATAGATTATAATCCTGTATATAAATCTTTGGCACATATTTTTCAAAAATCTCTGCCACTGGCAAAATATATTCCTGTTTTATAAAATGGGTGATCAAACTGATACAATTAACTACTGGATGATAAGCATAACTTGGATCACAGGAAAATTACCAGAAGTCTATCAACCTCCAGGCAGTGTTCAGAAGCCATTAAAAAGACAAACAATATGTTAGGCTATACAGAATGGGAGCAAATGAATCACATATTTTTAAATATTTTTTATTCCTAAGCTTTCAGTTCCTACCAGGAGTCATCATCAGAGGAAAATGATTAGATTTACAGGAATCCAAGGCAGTATATAGCAAATAAGGAGGGAAGGATAGGTGGATGTGTTTGGAGGATTGATGAGGTGGGGTTTGGTGGGTGTTGGTCATACAGGTAAAGACTTATTTATTTATCTGCATGATCTTTATATTTAAATGGGGCTCAGTGCAAGTAAATTTCAAGGCTAATAGTAAAAGTGCCGTAGAAACTGGCTGAAACGTGGCCATCCAATGAGAACACCATTAACAGACATTTGGAAATGAAACCGGCATATGTAGGCTTGAAAAGAAAAAGATGCAAATAATAAATAAGACTTTATGACCAACACTCTATGGTTATGACCTAGTAAGTCCAGAGCTGTATATGTTACCATTACCTGGTAAGAAAAAAAAAAAAGTAGAGTAAATACCACCCCAAGGAGTAAACCTGTGTTTTAATATTGCATTGCTGGTAGATTAAGTGACATGCTCTGGGTCACTTAGCAAATTATGTGGAACGAATCAATACGTTTGTACTTTAAAATCTGATGAATTAGCCAGTATAATCAGTGTAATGAAAAAGGAAAAAAAAAAAAAACACCAAGAACATCACTCTACAGAGGAAATGTCATACAAGATTGTAGCACAGAACAGAGGTTACATGATTATTTGCTTAATGGCCTAATTTTAAATGTCTCCTTTCAATTCATTTAATTAATGGCATTGTTAAGCAATCTGATAACAATCAGTTTCTAACACATCTACTGTTGTGCCTATATGAACCAGCCTTCTGCTAGACTTGTGTTAAGATAGCAATCAATAACATAATGTATAGGCTGTAATGGGATGTTACTTCTGTTCTTATTGCTGGATAATTGGATCAAAAACAGATCACTGTTTTCAAGTTATAATCAAGCAACTTATTTTATTTCTTGGCATTAATCCATGCTTTAAAAGTAAAAAAAAAAAAACAAGGACCACAAAGGAACATTAGACTAGGAATGGAAAACAATGTAATAGTGAAGGGGGTACTAACACTTTAATTGTGAAGGGGTATTTTTTTGTGGTACATTAAATGTACAAATAGAAATCATTTGCAAAGTCTTACAATTTAGCTGTGTGGTAACCTAAAAGAGTATGAGTCAAAATAATAAACAACACTTTTTCTACTTTTGATTTCTGATATTCTGCAACCATTATAGTGAAAAAACTGAAATGATCCCTCTGGTTAAATGCTGCAGGAAAATAAAGAACTGAAGCAGGTGCATAAGTAGATAAGAGAAAACAACATGCCAGTTCACTGTTATGAAAAACACAGGTTATAAATAGTAACTTAATGCACTAAGCAGGAGCTGTGACTAATCAAAACAAGCAAGCTCTGTCCAGAAGGCACTGGAAGCTGGCCAGTCAGTTTGACTTGCTAGTAATAGAAGTCACATTGGCATTTGACATAATTTTTACAAAGACACATTTTCTAAGCTATGTCACATAGCAGTTTTTCGTTCTCTTTTCCAGCACGGCGGTCACTGCGTTTAGAAGAGGAACTTATTGAGCAACACAAGTACAAGAAAAACCTGGCTTTTCAGCGAATAAAGTCATATACTTTAAAACAAGAACTAAGTCGAAGTATGATGAACATGATGCAGCCAGTTATGTGCCAGGACTTTCTGGTACAGAATGCAATTTATTGTGGTGATCTGGAAGCCATAAAGCAGCTCCTCCCAAAGGGATCGAACACCAATCTAATCATTGAGTCCCGGGGCGAAGAACTGCGCTGGGAGAGCAAGAAGTTTGGTAAGAAAATACTTCACCTTCTTCAAGTAATATTATTATATGTTTCTGTTTTTTATTATTTGATTTTCAAAAAATTTTAAATTACATTGAAGAATGAAGACAAAGAAACTTTTCAATTAATCATTGAGCTTTTAAGTCTGATTTGTCAACCTTACATTTTGAATACATTGCATTACAGGACAGTATCAGTACAGTTACAATGTTTATCCTAAAGTTTACAGAGTATCATCTATGTATAATATCAGTTTTAAAACAGTGATGGATAAAAGCATGAACATCAAAAACCGGGTGCTTCCCGGGTCCTCTCTGCGTGGAGTTTGCATGTTCTCCCCGTGTCTGCGTGGGTTTCCTCCGGGTGCTCTGGTTTCCTCCCACATTCCAAAGACATGCAGGTTAGGTGGATTGGTGATTCTAAATTGTCCCTAGTATGTGTGTGTGTGTGCCCTGCAGTGGGTTGGCACCCTGCCTGGGATTGGTTCCTGCTTTGCGCCCTGTGTTGGCTGGGATTGGCTCCAGCGGACCCCCGTGGCCCTGTGTTTGGATTCAGCAGGTTGGAAAATGGATGGACATCAAAAACCACAAACATATATTTTCAGTTTTTTCTTTTTAGAATTATAATCTGTTTAGAAACCTTTTTTTTATAAAAGGTTTGCTAAATGTAACATTGATTGGACAATTACTGCTGATTTTCCTTTAATTTGTTAAATATCCAATGACAAAACCTGTGCAAATGTTGGTTATGCCATACAACAAATAAAGAAATCATGAAACATGGGCCATATACCTGAAGTAAAAATAACAAAATGGCTTGAATAAAATAAATAGATAACATTTTTCTAGATGCAAGTTGAAATATTTAATGCTCAGGGGAACAAAACTGAGAAGTGACGTCATTTGTCATCCTTTTGTCAATCGTCAAATGTACATAATAAATGAGAGGAGAAGCATTAGACATCATTGCCAGCCCTTAGAATTATCATTAGATGAGCCCAGGAGTTGTCTCCCAAGTGCATGTGTGTGACAACAAACATATATAAACCAAAAGTGTTTTGTGGAGTGTATTTGTGAAAGGTTGCATGGTTACCTGGCCATTTAATATTACTTGTTAGATTTCTGAATTTATCATTCTTAAAAACATGCAGAATAGTGTTAAATTTACTTAAACTGAGTGCATTCTTCACTGCAGACAGGCTTAGAACATCTGCAAACTCATGGAAAAATGCGCATCAGTCTTTATAAATGAAAGAGAATACAAGGATTTGTGAAGTTTGGTTAAATAATAAGAGGAATTGTGATAATAGAAGATGCAAATAATAAACTATGCAGTTAGTTAAAAACAAATGAAAGTAAAACAGACCATCCAGTTAATAGCATTCCTTGGAACCTTTTGAAAGAGTTTGGTTTTTGCTCCCCCTCTTTGCATTCTTTGAATAGCATATGCTACATACCATAATCCATACCTGGAGAATATGATGGTTTAGTTCTGTCTAGTTCAGTGTCAGGAAGTGTTGATGTTTATGGTTCCCAGCCAATTGCCTGGACTACTATAATTTTGAATACATCAATGGTGCTGAATACCCCATTAGAACATTAAAAGTAAAATGAAACAGGACTGGGTGCATAGCAGCTGGTAGTGATCGCTGTTTTTTAATAAAAATGACTAACAGATGTTCCTGAAGTATGAACAGTAATCAGCACTATTAAAAATTTTATAACTAAAAATGTCAGTCATCAACTTGGATTTAAATGCTGGAACCAATGAAATATCCCTTACAAATGGATGTAGCTCAAAGTTCTTTACAATAATAATTGTTAAACAGACCAGTTATTTATAGCAGGTTGAATAAGATTGTAAAGAATCAAAATGTCCAGCCTAATTACAAAAACTATGGTCAGATGACCATTGGTGGGATGTTAGAGAAAAGGGTTTCCAAAAAACTGCCCAGCACCTTCTGGGCATTCTACAGCCAATGATCATGTCATCATCCACAGAATACTCTTATGGAGTTCTCCTTATCTTCCCAGCATTGCTTGTGGCTACACCATACTTAGGTCGGGGCAGTGGTGCCTAATACCCCAAATAAATGCCAGAAAAACCAAATAGAAAACACACAAATGTAGTGTTTAATGGCTGGTTTATAAAACAACAAATAAAACTGCCAGATTAAAAGGTGGATGTTTAGTTGCTATACTGCCTTACCATAAAATATTTCAAATTTTTGCGTAGAACAGAACAGTACTTGTCAGTTTTTGCAAACGTGATTCTGGGAATACTAAGCAAGCCAGTGTTACAGGATCTAGGATTACAAATACACCAAAATATAAGAAGGTGCTAGATTGTTCAGAGACTTGTGTACAATTAAAGGTGTTTTAAAAATCAACCCTAAAGAGCATCGGCAGCCAGTGTAATGATACTGAAGCTGGTTAAGATACTTGGTGCTGCGTTTTGGACTAACTGCTGCCTAGTTTTGTCTATTTTGGTAATCCTGATAAGGGGTGTGTTACAATAATCTAGACTGCTAAAACATATATTAACTTGTCAGCATTTTGTGTGATATGAAAGATTTAACTTGTGCAATGTTTCTTAAGTGAAAAAGTGTAGACTTTGCAATCTGCTTACCGTGTGAGTTAGCTTCTAGGCCTAGATTCTTTACTTATAACCTTATTTGTAAAGCCAGAAGGTTTATTTTAAGGTTGTCACTTTTTTGTTTGTGACAAATAATTAAAATTTCTACTCTTCCATTGTTTCAGGAAATTATTACTCACCCTTTTGATGATGCCAGTAAGACACTGAATTCAAAAAAATTGAGCAACAGGGTTATCTGATGCTATTAATAAAAACAAAAATCTGTGTGTAATCTGCATAGTTCTGGTAATTCCCTATGTTTCCAAATGATAAGGAATAATATGTAGATTGTGGTGGATGGCCGGCTTCATATTCCGCCCTCACCCAGGCTGCCAGAAGGAGCTCTCCCGACAGCATGGACGGGCCCAATTCCAGCAGGGCCTCATGGACTATGTAGTTTTATGCACAGCCCTGCTGGATACCTTGGGGACCACTGGGAGTCGCTGTCGGGAGGCCCGTGGACTCATATACTGTATGCCCTATAACCCGGAAGTGCGTCATAATCCTGTGACAGGAAGAAATGACGTGCTTCTGGGGTAAAGATAAGGATTATTTACCCTGACCCGGAAGGAATAAGGACTTGTGGACTGTTGGGCAGGAACATCTCCGAGTCAGGGAGTATAAAGGACTGTGGGAGCTCCTAGACGACGAGCTGAGCTAGGAGGAAGGAAGGGAATAATAAGGGACCCATTATCAATCCCTGTGTTACTCCATACATTATATAATATCATGGATTTCTGATGTGTGATATCTTCCTGTGGTATAAGAGTGAAACCAACTCAAGGCCCTGCCAGGAAGGCCAACCCACTGTCTAAGGTGGTCAGTAAGAGTCCTGTGATCAGTGGTGTAAAATATTGCATTCAGGTCTAATAGTAACAGGAACGGATATACTACTTTTATCATCAATAAGCTGTAACTCATTGAATACTTTAAAGTGGCTTCTGCAGTTATCTGATCTGAAACCTGATTGGTACTTATCCAGAATAGAATTTTTATTTAAGTAGGCATTTAATTGTTAAAAAAATACTATTTTTTCTAGATTTAGTCAGGGAAAGATCTAAAATCGTCCAAAACAGAGATCAATTTTATTTTTTAATCAATTTTTGGGCTTGAGAGGTTCTTCTTCCAACAGTAACTATATTCATTCTTGTAATTATGAGAATATCTTGGATACTCTGAAATTAATGCCAGTTAAGTAAAGCAACACAGAGCCAATTAAATCTTTATGGATTTAACTCAATATAGAGACTGATGACTTTAATTAGTCATGATTTCTATTTCTAATTGCGACCTGTGCAGCAGCATTATGAATTGGCTTCAAGCTTACAATAAAACAATTTGAACAGTTAATTCTACATTAAATGAATACATGAATTAAGTTTTGTGAATACCAAACATTACAAAAATGTTTAAACTAGTTCTTAGCTTGAATCTGTATTTACATTATCTCACTATCCTGTATTTTTTCAGAGATATATTTGTGTTAGAGATAATATCTAAGTTTAATGCAGATTTAAGGTTAGCTAATATTCAGGCCTTCTGAGCTGGTGACAGCATCTTCTTAGTCTCTGCATTTCCATCGGTTATTAGAATATCTCATTTTTCCATGTTTCAAAACATTGTTTTAGAATCAGAGGGTCTCCTACAGTTCCTTGTGGATGATTTTGAATGCACTAAAGAGTCAGTGTGTTTTCTTCTGTTTTCAAATGTGAAAAAAAAAGCACTTATTGGATTTTTTAAACTTATCGATCCTTCTTTTGACCACTTTTTGAATATTGCATTGGGACTTTGTCTGCTTTTCAATTTACTTTTAACTATGCCCTTTGTGCTCTTTGGAGCTTCATAATATTGCAGAGTGTTTTTTTCTAGTGAAGAGTAAATGTTTTCATATATAAAGATTCTTTGTTTGCCCTTGCTGTGACAGTTTCCCTGTCTTGGAGGTATTTCTTTGGACTTCTTAGGGGAAATGTTTAGAACTCTTTAGTGCTTGGTACTCCTAGTTCATTACACATAAACTTGCTATGATCTTGCTATCAGCTATGTGTGATGCATCCTCTCAAGCTCAGACTGTTGTGAGTAGTAGTCAAGATAAAAACCTGGTAATTCCACATTCCACTAGATATTCAACAAATCATAATGAATGTCTGAGATTTTCTAACCGGTGTCACATGGTGTTAGAGATGCAACCATTAACTTACCCAGGCAATTGTACATGGATTGTGTGCATTATGGCACTGTTGGATAAAAAACTTTCAAGTGGGCATCTGCCTTGTATGACACCAATCATCCATGTTATTTTGATTTAAATATGTTTGTTTGAGAATTTTGTAAAGTATTTGATGTCTCTGTATCATCAGAAGTGGCAGCTATTAGGTTATTAGTATGCTGCTATGGTTCCAAGCCCATTAATAAATACATTATGGAAATTCACTTGTTTGCAACTGATACAGGCTGGGATGAATTAGCATTAATTCCAGTCATTGACAGAGGCTTGTTAGCAGATATAGAAGATGAGCTGGCAAGTCATGATGTTGGGGTCACTTTAGAAAATCTTATTGAAATTGCTCAAAAGGTAAGCATGAGATTAAATGAATGGAAATTATGATAGATACTGTTAAACTGATTCATTGAATAGACTTATTGAGATTAAAATTTCACTTATATTAATTGAATCAGGGAAAATAGCCTTAGGATTTAAAGAGAGACAAAGTAGAATTAATGAACGGCTTTTCTTTCTACTGTGTAAAATCAGGTCACATAGTGTCTACCTGCAGCAAGCTGCAGGGAAACTAGAACTTTCGTTCTGGATCGATAGGGTGGAATTTTGTACTCAAACTAGCCCATTTCTAGCCCATTGCTGTATTACCAACACATCACTTACTACTTTGATTGATTCTGGTGCTGTGTAACAATTTTATCAGTTCTTCTTTGATAACATAAATGAAAGTACAATCAATAAACCAAAAATACAATCCTTGAATTTTAGGGATTGGCAGAAACCCAATTGACTCTGGCCATTTAAAATCAACCACTTCTTGTCTCAATGTCTGTATTGGCTTGTTTCATAAGGAGCAAATACGTTGTTTTCATCCAGTCTCCCATTTGTCAAGTTATCATAAGCTTTACTTGGCTGCAGAAGCACAACATGAGCATAAATTGGGAAAAACAATAAATATGTAATTGGAGTTCTCTGTGTTTAAACTGTTTGAACATTCCACCTCATCTCATTGTGTGCAGTATGATCTTGATTGTTCCCCATGAATATATCAAGTTGGAAGGTGTATTTCTTAAACAAAAGTGCTAATGTTACCTTTGGACAGCAAATATGATTGTGCTGTTGAGCTGTAATAAGGTTATAAGGGGCTCCTCTGCCTAACTGGAAGGTATATGCCTTAATGTACCCTGAATAGGAGACTATAGAACAGTGCATCAGTGAAAACTTTCAAAATTGGTTTTATTAAAGCTTCTAATAGTCCAATCTGTGCTGTTTTTTTTTTTTGTTTGTTTTTTTTTTTTAAAATGTAGCTGTCCCTGTATTGTTTATAAGGAGTAAAAACAAATACTGTCAAGATTTATTAATCTTCTTCTCCTTATATCATCAATTGTCCATCAAGTTAGGACTGTGCAGTATTTTCAAGTTAAAGTTCAGAATCCCTTACAATATCAATCAGATTAGGGAAGGGGAAGAATGGAACACTGCAGGATATCATCCAATGGATCAGCCAGTGTTTTTCAGTCATGTGTAAATGACATCTTCTGAGATTTATTAGACATCATTGTTTTCATATATATTGATGACATTCTAATTTTCTCTATGAATGTCCACACCCATATTTAATATGAGGAAGACTATTCTCTCTCTGTGACATCAAGATCAACTATCACTTTAACAGGAATCTTGACAAATGAGACAGTTTCAAGACTTAAACAAAGGTGATTAAAATGAGTCTTTAAATTCTATTTTGTTTTTAATTTTATTGATTTTATTGTAATCATTTCATACAAATAGATCAATTTTTACAAAAATAGGATTGAAAACAAATCAACCCCCACCCCTGAGAAAGTGTAGCCAACAGAGTAAAACTAAGTAAATTGGCGAGTTTAATAAGCGGATAAAGATAAATGGAGAAGAAAAACAAATGGGAAGAGAATCTACTTCCTCAGTGCTTTAATAACTTAATCTAAAATGTTATTGATTAGATCCTGCAAGGTTTTGAAAAAGTTCTGCACAGATCCTCTAAGTGAGAATTTGATTTTTTCCAATTTCAAATAGTATATAACATCAGTTACCCACTGACTTAAAAGAGGAGAGTTAGGATTCTTCCAGTTGAGCAAGATAATTTCTACATGCCAATAGTGTAGTGAATGCAATTACAGTTTGTTTGTCCTTATCCACTTTAAGCCCATCTGAGAGTACACCAAACACAGCTGTTAGTGGATTAGGAGGAATTGTGACACCAAGGCTGTCTGAAAGGCATTTAAAGATTTTGGTCCAGAATGATGTTAATTTGGTGCAGGCCCAAAACATGTGACCCAGTGAGGCGGGAACTTGATTGCAGCGATCACAGGTAGGATCTTGCCCTGGAAACATTTTGGACAATTTTAAACGAGACAGATGTGCTCGATATATAATTTTGAGTTAAATAATTTTATGCTTTGCACATATGGAGCTTGAGTGACATTGCTACCTTCTACTCCTTTTCTGATATGTTGAGTGAGAGATCCTTTTCCCATTCTCCTCTTGGATCTTTGAAAGGGAGGGACTGTAAAATAATTTTGTATATTGCAGAAATGCTGTCTGAGTCCTCGAAACTAAGCAATATTTTTTCCAGCATAGAGGAGTGTGCGAGATTAGGAAAATCGGGCAGGTTCTGTTTAACAAAGTGTCTAATTTGAAGATAGTGAAAGAAATGTGTTGCTGGAAACTTAAATTTGGAATGTAATTGTTTGTAGGATGCAAAGACGTTGTCTATGTACAGATGTATAAGTGTTTTAATCCCAGATGTTTTCCAGATATTAAAAACTGCATATGTTTGTGAGGGTTGAAAAGGTGATTCTTGTGCAGAGGTGCCACAGTTAAAAGCTTCTCTATCTTAAAATGCTTCCTACATTAGTTCCATATTCTGAGTGAGTGAAGCACAATTGGGTTGTTAGTATATTGGCAATAACTTGCATTTATAGGAGCACAAAGCAGGGAATATATAGAAATACTGCAGGATTTTATTTCTATTGCGGACCAAGCCTATGTATGTTCATCTATTTGTGTCCAGGTTTTTATATCTTGTATGTTTGCTGCCCAGTAATAAAACTGAAAGTTAGGTAGAGCCATACCACTTTCTGCCTTAGGTCTTTGTAGAGTCACTCTTTGGATACGTGGATTTTTTAAATTCCAAATAAATTAGGTTATGGTTGAATCTAATTGGTTAAAAAATGATTTATTGATGTACATTGGAATGGAGAGTCTTTCAATTCTAATACACAGACTGTCTTATTTATTAGAATGCAGCTGCTAGAATCCTAACTGGGAAAAGAAAATCCGAACACATTTCTCCAGTTTTGATGTCACTACACTGGTTGCCTGTGTCATTCATGATTGACTTTAAAATTCTGCTTATGGTTTATAAAGCCCTAAATCTTGCTCCATCTTATATATCGGAATGCCTGACACATTATATTCCAAATCGTAACCTTAGATCTTCAAATGAGTGTCTCCTTATAATTCCAAAAGCTAAACTTAAAAGAAGTGGTGAGGCGGCCTTCTGCTGTTATGCACCTAAAATCTGGAATAGCCTGCCAATAGGAATTCGCCAGGCTAATACAGTAGAGCACTTTAAAACACTGCTGAAAACACATTACTTTAACATGACCTTCTCATAACTTCACTTTAACTTAATACTGATACTCTGTATGTTCAATTCATCATAATAACTATTCATAGTGGCTCTAAAATCCGTATTGACCCCAACTCTCTCTTCTGTTTCTTTTTCCGGTTTCTTTGTGGTGGCGGCCTGCGCCACCACCACCTACTCAAAGCATTATGATGCACCAACATTGATGGACTGAAAGCCAGAAGTCTACGTGACCATCATCATCAGGTCCTTCCATGAAAACCCTAAATACAAAGAGGACTGTTTGACTTATGTTAGGTAGATTTACCAGAGGGACTTGGCGGTCTCGTGGTCTGGAACCCCTACAGATTTTTTTTCTCCAGCTTTTGGAGTTTTTTTTTTGTTTTTTCTGTCCACCCTGGCCACCGGAACTTACTTATTCTATGTTCTATGTTAATTAATGTTGACTTATGTTTATTTTTTATTGTGTCTTCTATTTTTCTATTCATTTTGTAAAGCACTTTGAGCTACATTTTTTTGTACGAATATGTGCTATATAAATAAGTGTTGATTGATTGATTGAGCTGCCAATTGTGGTATTCTCTGGCGATTGCCAATTGAGCTGCACAGTGATGCCACGCTCATCGAGTTTGTTTCTGAAAGTTTGGTCAAAACATGCACAGCAGTAACCAGCTGGAGGTCATTTTGTAAGGCTCTGGCGGTGCTTCCTCACACAAAGGATCAAATATCGATCTTCCAGCTGGGCTGATGCCCTCCTACTGCCCTGTCCAGCTCTGCTTGTATAATGGCCTGTTTCCTCGTAGTAGTAGTAGTAGTAGTTTTATTTATATAGTGCCCTTCACAGACAAAAGGTCAGAGAGCGCTGAACAGCAAATACAGTACAAATCCATCAATTTTCTAACCAGCTGAATCCGAACACAGGGTCACATGGGTCTGCTGGAGCCAATCCCAGGGCACAAGGCTGGAACCAATCCTGGGCAGGGTGCCAACCCACCGCAGGACACACACAAACACACCCACCACACACTAGGGCCAATTTAGAATCGCCAATCCACCTAACCTGCATGTTTTTGGATTGTGGGAGGAAACCGAAGCACCCGGAAGAAACCCACGCAGACACGGGGAGAACATGCAAGCTCCACGCAGGGAGGACCCAGGAAGTGAACCCGGATCTCCTAACTGCGAGGCAGCAGCGCTACCACCGTGCCGCCCTTACAGTACAAATACAACAGTTAAAACAAAACATAAACAAAGCCAATAAAAACAGTAAATTAACAAACTGGAAATATTCAGCACTGATTAAAAACTTGTTTAAAAATAAATGTTTTTAGTTGTTTTTTAAAAGAATCAACAGACTCAACTCCATGCAGACCACAAGGCAGGCTGTTCCATAGTCTTGGTGCCACAGACTGAAAGGCACGATCCCCACGAGTTTTTAGCCAAGTGCGTGGGACAACGAGAAGGCCCTGTTGCCCAGATCTTAGAGAATAAAGGAACCCCAGTATAATTTCTTGACACATTTCTGCTGAATAATTCTTTGGGTGAATGTACTCAATGTTTGTGTGTCACACAGAGAGCATTGTTCATAATGACACTCAGCCTGACCTCTTAAATAGCTTGTTGATTTGGGAAAGAAAATCGTACTGGTCATCACAGAGTTGTAGAAGATGTGAAGGATGTCACTTCCCACATTAAAGCAATGCATTCTCCTAAAGAAAAAGAGCCTGCTATGCCCTTTCTTATATAGTTCCTCTGTGTTCTGAGACAAGTCCAACCTGTCATTAATGTGGACCCCCAAGTACTTGTAGGAATTGACCACCTCTACATCCACTCCTTGAATACTGACAAAACACAGAGGTTGTTTGGTGCAGCAAAAGTCAATATCCAATTCCTTGGTTTTGCAGATGTAAAGATGCTAAATGTTCTTCACCTGACTCCTATATTCTGTCTCATCCCCTTTATCATTACATCACATAAGTTCAGAATCATCTCAGAACTTCTGCAAGTGACATGACTCAGTATTATATTTATAGTCTGAAGTGTACAGAGTAAAGAGAAAATGAGTCAGGACTGTTTCTTCTGGTACTCCAGTGTTGCTCACATCCGTATCAGAAACACGGTCCTTGAGTTTCACAAACTACAGGCTACCTGACAGGTAGTCCATTATCTAGAACATTATCTAGAACACCACAGGCTCTTCCACCTGCATATCTCTGAGTTTACCAGGGATTGCTGGATGGTATTAAAGGAACTAGAGAAATCAAAAAAACATAATCCCCACAATGCTGCCAGCTTTGTCCACATGAGAATAAGCCTTGTGAAGCAGATAGATAATTGTATCCTCAACTCCAAACTTTGTCCAATAGGCAAATTGTAGTGGGTGTAGGTGGTCTATGGCAAGATGACTTGTATACTCCAGTTAAGTCAAGTTGTGGAGCATGTACTGGTACAGTGCGTTGCCGCACCCACTACACAACAAAACAACTTGGGATCCCGGTTTGCTTGTTCCACACCCAAAACATGTGATCTTTGAAGGGACTATAAAACTGTGGTGACTGGCAACTTGTTTGCCTTTGGCACATGTATGCAGCAATTCAATTGAGGGGTAACCCATCAGGAGGTTAGAGGAAGAGGAGGTTGGGAGCATGTGCTAATTAAAGCATGTTATTGCACCCACCACATGATGAACCACACAGATTGGTATCTGAGTGTAGCCGTGAAACAGGTGAGGTTTTTTTTATAGTGGCTGGAGTGGCAATCCTGCCACTAATCACTGAGTTTTCCCTGCAAGTTGGAGGACCTGCTTGTAGTGCTGGACGCAGATTAACGTCATACCCAGGATGAAGCAATTGCAGGCTAGGTAATGAAACATTAATCAAGGAAGGCCCACAAAATAAATGCAGACCAATCAGAGTTCAATTAGAATTTTAATTTTTATCCATCTACACCACAACACTGAGCCTGTGTTTTTAAAGTATTCATTTTTGCAGGTTGGAAATGATAAGGTTAGTGTGGACGAAAGGTGAAAACAGAGAGCCTTACGTTTGGCTCACATTATGCAATGTTTATTAGACTTGCATAGCCAATTGTGATGTTTCCCATGAGCAAGTTATATTACATGGCATTTGAATGTTTTTTTAATAGCCATTTTTTCTACAGTCATTAATTAAGTAGAAGTTTTTTTTTTTGCAAATAGAATTTAAATTCAACATGATGGCATGCAGCAAAGGTCTAAAATAAAAAGGTAAAGAATAAAAACTTTTTATAATGAAGTGTTCTATATTTGATCATTTTGCTTCTGTTCATCATTTCATCATGTCTGTTTCTCAGATGTTTTGTATTCTTTAGGTATAATATGAGCAAGAGTGACACTGATATTTTTAGAAATTTGATACACTCTTTGATTACCGTAATTTACCAGGTCATACACAACTAAAACTGGAGAAACTATCATGTAAATATTAGTAAACAGATTATGAATTTCAGAGTTTTATCTCATATATTAATGTATCAGATGTATTTCATAATAGATGTCATAGATGACATGGATGTCCAGACTTTACTTTTTCAGTCTAAATGGCAGAGGTTGCTTTTAAGTTAGAGAAACATCACATGACTGAAAGCAGTCATTTGTACTTAAGCCAAAAGAAATGGATCATGAGGTCTATGTTACCATAAATATAGTATTATATAACTTTCAGACCAGTGAAATCTAGGACACGCTGTAAGAGAAAGTTGGAAAAAATCCAAATAATGGCTTTGATTTAAAACACAACAGACAAATTCCAAGAAGTTATTATTAACACATTATTTTAAAAAGAGAAGTCGATACATGTATATGTAATGCATCAACAACACAAGCTTAAGTTAAAAAATTAGCATGGCCTTGTGTACCAAATGAGATTCTACAAGCAGATTTTTAACAGCACAGAAATAACCTAAATCAAGACAGTATTTCATTGCAGTGACTCAGATGATCAGAGCAAAAATTATTTCTTTAGGCAAGAATTAAACTAATTTTTCATAAAGCAACACCCTAATAATAAAAATAAAGTGTGTTTGATGAAAAGCTGAATCTTCCAAATATCATGTAGTTGCAACATCCATAAGCCCTCATAATTGGAATGCCTCAGAGAAACATATTTTGATCACTAAGGTTCTTTAGGTTGTGCTTATTTTCCTCTCTGTGGTGGGATTGAGAATATATTTTGTGAGCATTATTTATATTTTTGATCTTTTGGAGCCACGGGCCATTTGGGCTGGTGTAGTTTGAAGCCAGCCATTGGAATTGGCAGTCTGTCTGGGAGCGAGCCTTATCTAGGCAGGCTAATGGCCTGTTTTTTACTCTGTTTTGGAGGCCTTGACACTTCTTTGCCATTTTGTGTGCATGAAGCATAACAGCTGTAAAACTAGACAAAACGTCACTAGAGTCACTACTGCTGTGAATGAAATGTCAGATTAACAAGTGAGGTATGATTTGTTGAGTGTATAATTTTATAGACATAATTGAGCCAGATGCATGTAAAATAAACAAATACTGTTGTTTCCTTGAAAATCACTAGATCATGTGTGCTATTTTCAGATATTCTTGGAAAAAGAAGACAGCTACCATTACATTACATTAATTGACAAGCTGTACAGGAGAATAATTGTCATCCAAAAATTTCACCATGTATACAGCAAAGACACAGAAAGTAGCTGACACATAAGTAGACAGACCAGTTGTGCTACCACACAGAGACAGGCAATTACATATACTATGTTTAATTAACCAAGACACAAAATAAGAGAACATTTGTAGCAACCATTAACAATGAAGGTTAAAAAATACAAAGAAATTATGGTGGCTACGATACAAAATATGAGAATAACATATACTGTAGAGTCACTGAAAATGTATATAAAAAATTAAAGTTCATATGACTTCTGCACATTCCAGGGCCCAAATTTGTGAACGAATAAATGGTAAATCTGATCCTCACTTCATGTAATGGATTGATAAATGGTATACACAGGTGATGTTTAAGGGAAGGTGACTCATGTAAAGGAATCTATTTTATCAATAAAAACTACCTTCAAAAGAACAAATTTTGCAATGTGAACATAGAAATAAAACATAAAATAAGACCAATTAATTGATGAAACTTTTTTTGTTTTTGGATGAGTACTTTCAGTACAGATTTTAATGGTTAGTATCTTCTTAGCAGCCTGTTTTACTGTTGGTCAGTATCATGGTGTCAGCCACGTTTAACAAGTAAATAAACCTTGTTTTTTGGTTTCAGTTCAACAAAAGTTTCTAATATTGTTTAATGGTTTTTGGTTAATATTTTCAGTCCAAGTAGACAAACAAGCATGCAGTGTTATTTAATTGTCCATTTACCGCATATTTTTGGCATTTTAATTTAAAAAGCATGTTATTATGCAAGTCATCCATCTGGCATTATACCCTACCACTGTCCTCTTAGTGGGTATAGAGCGCAAAGAGTGAGTTGTATTTCCCAGTCACCTATGCTTCACGTTCAAAACCATGACTTTTCTGCCTTCAGGGGTGATATTTTTGGTATATTTGTTGGCTAAGTTATTTTTTTCTTTAAACAAGTTTCACTCAGCATTTTGACTCTTTCCTACTTAAATTATCATTTGCTTTGAGAAGACCTGCTTTGTCTATTCTGTTTTCACATAAATGGTATGCTTGTTATTTACAAGCTGATCGATGTTAAGTATTAGTCTAAAAGCTTGGGTTTGAGATTTTTACAATACTGCCAAGGGTTAAAGTAGCAGTTAGCAATCAGTCATCTTAAAAATGGATACTTAATGAAGGTAATTATCATTTTTCAAAGTTAATGCTATCTGTGATAAATAGATCAAGTATGAGAATATGAATGTGAATATGATCCTCCATGATTTGTAAAACATCTACAGAATAAGTCAGAGATGCAGAAGAAAACATTTGTTGAAGTTGTAGATTTATATGTGAATGTTAAAGTCACCAAAAGTCCATTTTATTTTCAGAAACATCTACTTTGCAGCAAACAGACCACTGTCTTCCAGTGGTGGTAACTGAACCTGTAGATTTATGTTAGAGAAACAAGTGATCAGAATGTTTTAAAACTGACTCCGTACATTATGAAATCAGCCTCAGAGTGAGAAACCAGTTGCTGCAAGATATTCAGTGCCTGTTAACCTCAGTTGATCTGAACTAGCTCTGAAAAATGCATTAAGTGCATGTGTCATCATTTGTATCAAAGATCTCACATACTTAGAAAATATATTCCAGTATTCTAGTAGATCAAAACATTGTTTGGTTAAAAAAGAAGCAGAAATTTATTTGCAAGTCAAACATTAATATTTTACTGACATTTAACACTTCACTCAGTATCATAAGTGCAGGCAGTCCAATATACCTTATTTCCATCTTCCAAAATGTATTAAGGTTTGTCAGCAGCCATACCACCTGCTCTTCAGAAATGGCCATCCACCTGAAGCTAAGCATGTTCAGGTCCAGCCAGTACTTGGTAAGAGGATAATCTAAGAGAAAGTTGGGTTGCTGCTGGAAGAGGTGTTGGTGAGACAAACAGGGGGCACTTACCCTGTGGTCTGAATATGGTTCCCAATGCCTCAGTTCAGTGATTGGGACACTGTGCTGTAGCTATTGCACTTCATTTGGATGAGATGTAAAACCAAGGTTGTGACTCTCTGTGGTCATTATAGATCCCTGGGCATCTTTCAAAAAGAGTAGGGTTTATCCAGATTTCCTGGATAAACTGCCCATCATGGCTTTGTCCAATCTGACCTCCTAACGGTCTCACCCCTTCAGCTCCTAATAGCTAATGTGTGGTGAATTTACTGGCACAATAATGCCTGCCATCGCATTATCCAGGTGATTGCTATACATTGGTGGTAGCTGAAGTTGTCCCCCTCTGTCTATATAAAATGCTTTGACTAGCAAGAAAAGCACTATATAAATTAATAATAATAATAATAATAATAATTATTATTATTATTAATGCAACCTTCAAAATTAATGATATATTGATTTCTTGTGAAGGAATCTTAACTTGTTTTGTATTTACTATAATCACCAAAACAATGATTTGCATATGTATATGCTGTTGTGGCCCCAAAATGCAAGATGCAGAAAATTAAAAGATGTGGAGCGAGAAAAATATAAAAGGTGGCAGCATTAACAGTTTCACATACAAAACATGAGGGATGCCAGAAGATCATTGTGTATGGAAGGGTAGGTAAATTAAACAATAAAAACAATATATTTATTTGTAGAAAGAATTGTTACTCTACAGTGGCTTACTAGCAAAGATGAGAAGGTTTAAACTAAAGTTCCTTGTGCAGGACGAGACACAATATATTAAACTGCGAACAACTTGCTGCTACCACACTCGCTGCATGACAGACACACACATCGCCCTTTTGTTCTAGTATGATTTCCCTCTGTGTTGAGTTTACATGCATCTACTTTTCGGGAAAATGTTCTGTAAATAAATAAATAGTCTTGTCATCTTTACAAATGTAACCAAAAATGGACATCTTTCATTTCCACAAAATTAGTGAAGCCTCAATGTGCTGTTGTTCATTAAATAGCAGACTGACTAAAAAGACAAAATAAGAATCTAAAATACAGCAGATTCATTTATATATAATATTCAAATTGTCCCTAGTGTGTGCTTGGTGTGTGTGTGTGTGTGTGTGCCCTGCATTGGGCTGGCGCCCTGCCCAGGGTTTGTTTCCTGCCTTGTGCCCTGTGTTGGCTGGGATTGGCTCCAGCAGACCCGCATGACCCTGTAGTTAGGATATAACGGGTTGGATAATGGATGGATGGATTCAAATGATTTCAATTTACCACAATCAGCACACAGATAAATGGCATATTCTAGTAACATCCCTAATGTTAAGTATAAACTAAAGTCCCAAATTAGTCAAACATAAGTCTATGACACACAAATTTATCTCCAGAGAAGCCTCTTATTTAGTAATTCATAAAAAATAAAACATTTAATTATAATTATCCCATTGTTCCCTTGGTTACTATTTAGAATACAATAGGTACAGGACATCCTAGTTACACAGGAAAAGCATACCAATAACTTTCATAAATTTAATAAAATACTAAAACACATTTAAAAATGTGATTTTATATTTTTGTGCTTCTCTATCAAGTTTTTTGTTGGGTACTCTTAGATACTCAGATTTCTTTTCTGTGTTTAAATCACACAGTAATTGTAAATAGGCTCAGTAAAAGTATTAAGTATTAAGTAAAAGTTTAAATAGAACCAGAGTCCACCCCTGTGTCAAATATACTGAAACAATGCACAAAAACTCTGACTTAAAGCCACATAATTTCATGAGAAAGCTGTAGCTTAGTCTGTTTCTTTAGGCTTCAAAAAGAGCCACTGCTGTTGAAAACACCCTACACTGTTTCTGCTCCAAAGAAGACAGGCGCCTGCCTCTTCACCTAATGACTACATACCAGTGGCGGTTACATCTCACATTGTTTAGACCTTTGAGTGACTAGTCCTGGACTATATGAGTCCTCTTGTGGTAAACCACCTGAAACCACTGCAGTTTGCCTATTGGAAAACGTTTGGAGTGAAGGATGCAATTATCTCTCTGTTCCACAAGGGTTATTCTCATCTAGACAAAGAAGCAGTGGATGAGCCCATGGTGTCCTGGGTAATGGTCAGTTTGTGAGACTCTAGGACTGTATTTCTGATACAGATGTGAGCATCACTAGAGTACCACAAAGAACAGGTCTATCTTCTTTTCCCTTAACTCTTTACACCTCAGACTATAAATATAACATATTAGATATTCTCAGATGATTCGGCACTTATGGGGTGTATTGATTAAGGCGATGAGACAGAGTATAGGAGTCAGGTGGAGAACTTTGTTTATTGGTGCAAGAGACTTGACTACATCTTTACATCTGCAAAACCAAGGAACTGGTTATTGACTTTCACTGCACCAAACAGCCTCTGTGTTTGGTTAGTATTTAAAGAGTGGATGTAGAGGTGGTCAACTCAAACAAGTACTTGGGGGTCCACATCAATGACAGGTTGGACTGGACTTGGAGCACAGAAAAACTATATAAGGAAAGGCAGAGCAGGGCCTGCTCTCCTTTAATATGGAAAGTAACATCCTTCATATCTTCTACATCTTTGTCATGGGTAGTGCAATTTTCTGTGTTTAGGTGTGCTGGGCTGGTAGAATCACTTCAACAGAAGTACACTGAATCAATAAACTAAAGAGGAAGGCTCAGTTATGGGACACACTCTAGATTCCCTGGAGTTAGTACCGAAAGAGAGTATTTAAACAAAAATGAGGGCCATTATGAACAATGCTGCACACATTCTCTCTCTGACATAATAACACTGAAGGCGGTTTGGCGAACATTTACTCGAGCCAGTTAAAATGTAAAGATGTCAGTTTTGGTAAGTTCAAGTCCTTTGAGTATCTCGTTGTTATCCATGGAGATTCTCAAGTTCTAGTATTATCTGTGTATAGACCTCCAAAATTCAACGCGTCTTTTTTTGAGGAATTCTCTGACTTAATGCAATTTTAATTACTAACTATGACACACTCCTAATAGTCGGCGACTTTAATTTCCATATAGATAATCAGTGTGATCTAAAAGTAAAAGAATTTATGAACCTCCTGGATTCTTTTGATTTGAGGCAGCTCGTAAATCAGCCTACACATAAAGCAGGTCATACGTTAGACTTAGTGATTACTAAAGGACTGAAAATTGATATAAAGCTGATCACTGATATTGGTGTATCAGACCATTTTCTTCTACTTTTTAATATAGAAATATGATAAAAAAACACCCATGAGAAGCATATTGTTAAAAAACGCTTCTTTGATTCGGCAGCAGCTTTAAAACTTACAAACATTTTAAGCAATCAGTCCGTTTATAGTGCCAGCTATAATAGCGAGGATAATGTAAATAGTAAGGTGGAAAGATTTAATACTAAAGTGAGAGCTGCTGTTGACATAGTTGCACCTGAAAAGACAGTGAAAAAATCTTCTAGCATTGTTATACCATGGAAGACCCAAAGAGTGTCGGATTTAAAGAGAACATGCCGCAGAGCGAGCGTAAATGGAGGAAGACTAAACTAACTATCCACTATGGAATATTAAAAGTTAAAATAACAGAATACAATAACACTGTCTGTCTTGAGAGACGCTGCTATTTCTCCAAGATTATAAATAACAATGCTAGTAATCCCAGAGTCTTATTTTCTACGATTGATCGCCTGCTAAACCCAGGTAACAAAGGAATGCCTCCTAAGTACTTCCAGTAAAACCTGTGAGGCTATCGCTATATTTTACAAATAACATAATATATCCCCCCAACACTAAGGATCCTCCTAAACCCCAGCATCCTGTTATAAACAAATTAAACTCTTTTACTAGGATAGATAGATAGATAGATAGATAGATAGATAGATAGATAGATAGATAGATAGATAGATAGATAGATAGATAGATAGATAGATAGATAGATAGATAGATAGATACTTTATTAATCCCAAGGGGAAATTCACATAATCCAGCAGCAGTATACTGATACAAAGAAACAATATTAAATTAAATAGTAATTAAAAATGAAAAAACTAAAAATAAAATTAATGTTAGCATTTACTACCCCAGGTGGAATTGAAAAGTCGCATAGTGTGGGGGAGGAACGATCTCCTCAGTCTGTCAGTGGAGCAGGACAGTGACAAAAGTCTGTCACTGAAGCTACTCCTCTGCCTGGAGATGACACTGTTCAGTGGATGCAGTGGATTATTCATGATTGACAGGAGTTTGCTTAATGCCCGTCGCTCTGCCACAGATGTTAAACTGTCCAACTTTACTCCTACAATACAGCCTGCCTTCTTAACAAGTTTGTCCAGGCGTGAGGCATCTTTCATCTTTATGCTGCCACCCCAGCACACCACTGCGTAGAAGAGGGCACTCGCCACAACTGTCTGGTAGAACATCTGCAGCATCTTACTGATATGGTGTTCCACAAGGCTCTATCCTGGGTCCGCTGCTCTTCTCAATCTACATGCTTCTGTTAGGTCAGATTATCTCAGGGCACAACGTGAGCTACCACAGCTTTGCTGATGACACACAGCTGTACTTGTCAATAGCACCTGATGACCCCGATTTTCTTAATTCACTAACACAATGTCTGACTGGCATCTCAGAATGGATGAATAGTAACTTTCTCAAGTTAAATAAAGAGAAAACTGAAATCTTAGTGATTAGCAATAATGGATACAATGAGGCTATTAGAAATAAACTGGATACATTAGGATTAAAAGTCAAGACGGAGGTAAAAAGTTTAGGGGTAATTGTTGACTGTAATCTGAATTTGAAATCGCATATTAATCAGATCACTAGGACCGCATTTTTTCACTTAAGAAACATAGCTAAAGTTAGACCTCTTATATCACTGAAAGATGCTGAGAAATTAGTTCACGCGTTTGTTTTCAATCGACTAGATTACTGTAATGCACTCCTCTCATGACTACCCAAGAAAGACATAAATCGTTTGCAACTAGTGCAGAATGCAGCTGCTAGAATCCTAACTAGGAAAAGAAAATCTGAACACATTACTCCAGTTTTGATGTCACTACACTGGTTACCTGTGTCATTCAGGATTGACTTTAAAATTCTGCTTATGGTTTATAAAGCCTTAAATAATCTCGCCCCATCTTATATATCGGAATGTCTGACACCTTATATTCCAAATCGTAACCTCAGATCCTCAAATGAGTGTCTCCTTAAAATTCCAAGAACAAAACTTAAAAGAAGTGGTGAGGCGGCCTTCTGCTGCTATGCACCTAAAATCTGGAATAGCCTGCCAATAGGAATTCGCCAGGCTGATACAGTAGAGCAGTTTAAAACACTGCTGCAAACACATTACTTTAACATGGCCTTTTTATAACTTCAATTTAACTTAATCCTGATACTCTGTATGTTCAATTTCCTCATAATAATTACTCATGGTGGCTCTAAAATCCGTACTGACCCCTACTCTCTTTTCTGTTTCTTTTCCGGTTTCTTTGTGGTGGTGGCCTGCGCCACCTCCACCTACTCAAGGCTTCATTATGCTCCAACAATGATGGATGGATTAAAAGGCAGAAGTCTACATGACCATCATCATCAAGTCCTTCCGTGAGAACCCTAAATCCAAAGAGGACTGTTTCATTTATGTTAGGTAGAATGCCCAGAGGGGACTGGGCGGTCTCATGATCTGGAATCCCTACAGATTTTATTTTTTTCTCCAGCCGTCTGGAGTTTTTTTTTCTGTCCCCTGGCCATTGGACCTTACTCTTATTCGATGTTAATTAATGTTGATTTATTTTGTTTTCTTATTGTGTCTTTTATTTTTCTATTCTTTATTATGTAAAGCACTTTGAGCTACTGTTTGTATGAAAATGTGCTATATAAATAAATGTTGTTGTTGTTGTTGTTGTTGTTGAATATTTTCACACAATGAATTATTCAGAAAAAGTGTGTCAAGAAACGCTACTGGGGCTCTTTTATACCAACAGCAATAATGCCTCACTGTTACTGCGACAGCCAAATCCTTACTTTTTTTTCTTTTGTATTTTCTTGCTTTATAGTCATTCCAATGTGTATTCAACAACAACAACAATACTTATTTATATAGCACATTTTCATACAAATGATGTAACTCAGAAAGTGCTTTACGGGATGAAGAAAGAGCAAAAAGACAAAATATAAAAAATAAAATTAGGCAATACTAATTAACTTAGAATAAAAGTTAGGTTCGATGCCAAGGAGGACAGAAAAAACAAACAAAAAAAAAACTCCAGACGGCTGGAGAAAAAAAAATGAAATCTGCAGAGGTTCCGAGGCCATGAAAACACCCATCCCCCTCTAGGCATTCTACCCAACATAAATTACCTCAACCAGTCCTCATGGTTTTCAGGCTTCACATGGAAGAACTTGATGATGATGGTTATGTGGACTTCTGGTCTTTAATCCATCAATGTGCTTTGATCGGGTTGGGTTGGCGTAAATCACCACCACAGAAAAATCGGAAAAAGAACAGCCGAGAAAGTAGGGATTATTATGGATTTCAGAGCCACCATGAATGATAATGATAATTAAATGCATATCCAGAATATCAGGAGTAAACTAAAATAAAGCTATGAGTAAGCCATGTTAAAATAATGAGTTTTTAGCAATTTTTATCTGCTCCACTGTATTAGCCTGGTGAATTTCTATTGGCAATCTATTCCAGATTTTAGGTGCATAACAGCAGAAGGCTGCCTCACCACTTCTTTTAAGTTTAGCTCTTGGAATAATAAGCAGACACTCATTTGAAGATCTAAGAGTACGATTTGGAGTGTAAGGTGAAAGACATTCTGAAATATAGGATGGGGCAAGATTATTTAAGGCTTTGTAAACCATAAGCAGTATTTTAAAGTCAATTCTAAATGACACAGGTAACCAATGTAGTGACATCAAAATTGGAGAAATGAGCTCAGATTTTCTTTCCCTAGTTAAGATTATAGCAGCTGCATTCTGCACTAGTCGCAATCAATTGATGGCTTTTTTGGGTAGTCCTGAGAGGAGTGTGTTACAGTAATCTATCTGACTGAAAACAAAAACATGAACTAATTTCTCAGCATCTTGCAATGTTATAACTTTTGTCTAACCTTTGCTATATTTCTTAAGTGAAAAAATACTGCCCTAGGAATCTGATTAAGATGTGATTTAATATTCAGGTCAGAGTCAATTATTACCCCTAAATTCTTTTCCACCGTCTTGACTTTTAATCCTAATGGATCAAGTTTGCATGTGGAGTTTGCATGTTCTTCCTGTGTCTGTGTGGGTTTCCTCCGGGTGCCCCGGTTTACTCTAACAGTCCAAAAACATGCAAGGTTAGGTGCATTGGCGATCCTAAATTGTCCCTATTGTGTGCTTGGTGTATGTGTGTGTGTATGTGTATGTGCACGCCCAGCGGTGGGCTGGTGCCCTGCCCGGGCTTTTCTTCCTGCCTTGCGCCCTGTGTTGGCTGGGATTGGCTTCGGTGGACCCCCATGACCCTGTAGTTAGGATATTGCGGGCTGGATAATGGATGGATGGATCGAGTTTATTTCTGATATCCTCATTATATCCGTTTTTGCCAAATACTAAAATTTCTGTTTTCTCCTTATTTTGTTTGAGAAAATCACTACTCATCCATTCAGAAACACAAGTAAGACATTGTGTCAGTGAATCAAGAGAGTCAGAGTCATCAGGCACTATTAATAAATACAGTTGTGTGCTATCAGCATAGCTGTGGTAGCTCACATGCCCGAGACAGTCTGACCTAACGTAAGCATGTAAATCGAAAAGAGCAGCAGACCCAGGATAGAACCTTGTGGAACACCATATAGAATATCATGTGTGTTTGAAGTATAATTACCACAACTAACAAAGAATTTTCTACCTGCCAGGTAGGACTCAAACCAATTTAAGACACTGCCAGAGAGGCCCACCCATTGACTAAGGCGATTTCTAAGAATATTGTGATCAATGGTATCAAATGCAGCACTCATATCTAAGAGGATGAGACAAGATAAATGGCCTCTGTCTGCATTTACCCACAAGTCATTTACTACTTTAACGAGTACAGTTTCTGTACTGTGATTTGTTCTGAAACCCGACTGAAATTTACCAAGAATAGCATGTTTATTGAAGTGGTCATTTAGCTGCATAATGACTGTCTTTTCTAGGATTTTACTTAAGAAAGGCAGGTTAGAAATAGGTCTAAAATTTTCAAAAGCAGAGGATTCAAGATTATTTTTCTTGAGCAGGGGTTTAACTACAGCAGTCTTAAGACAGTCTGGGAAGACCTCAGTATCAAATTGACGAGTTTACTATATTAAGAATACTATCAATTAGCACGCCAGATATCTTTTGAAAACACTTGTTGTTATTGAGTCAAGGACACAGGTGGAAGGTCTCAATTGAGAAATTATTTTATATAAATCATGTAAATCTATCCTGGTGAAAGAATTAAAATTTTTTAAAATGGAGTACCGGGGTTTAAGGGGATCAGTACTGGGGAGATGTACTATATTATTTCTAATGGGCCTCATGTTCAGACCAAAGTGTGTATGTATATTTATTTATTTACTTACTTATGTACCTATTTATGTATTTATTTATTTAAAGAGCTATCTATGTATTTATTGTGAAATGATTGAACAGACACAGAC
>NC_053158.1:110597147-110615147 GCF_016835505.1 Polypterus senegalus
TTTTTTTTTTTTTTTTGAGTTTGGTGCAGTATCACCTTGTCTCCTTGTCTGTTGCTTTTTAGAATTGTGATCTCCAAAGGAATGTAATGAGATTGAAAATGGGTAGTGTATATAAAGTTACTAGCAGAATACCCGCGCTTCGCAGCAGAGAAGTAGTGTGTTAAAGAAGGTATGAAAAAGAAAAGGAAAAATTAAAAAAATAACGTAACATGATTGTTAATGTAATTGTTTTGTCATTGATATGAGTATTGTTCTCATATCTATATTTATATATCTATATATATATATTGTGAACCCGGCCCGGACACAGACAGGCGGACATGTTGTTTCTCAACCACCACACGTTTACTTACAATATTATTTACAAATATAATGTCACTAAGACACAGTCCAATGGTCACTCAGACCTCAGTCACGTGCACAAACCCCAAAACACACAGTCCTGGCCACAATGCTTTTTCTTCGGGCCGCCTCCACAGCTCTCCTGAGCTTTGTCCTTCCGCCTCCCGACTCCAGCCTCGAATGATGGGAGACGGCCCCTTTTATAGAGTCCCCGGATGAGCCCCAGGTGTTCCCGGCATTCCTCCTCTAGCCACGCCCCAGCATGGCGGAAGTGCCGGCTGTCCTCCCGGCAGCTCTCCGGGCGCCGTCCTAATTCTTCCCCCCACCACTTCCTGGTGTGGCAGAAGTACTGGGGTAACAGGTCCCCAAGGCATTGGGCGCCTCCTGGCGGTGACCACGGGCCCCTACAGGGTGGAGCTTCCATGCCCTGTACCCCTAACCCCAAAGCAACCAGGAAGGTGACCTCCACGTGATCCAGGGTGGGCACAGACCCACATCCGGTCCCCTCATGGCGTCCCGGCCGGGTCATGGCCACTGGCATCACTGACAATATATATCTATCTATCTATCTATATCTATATATATATATATATATATAGCAAAATACCCGCGCTTGGCAGCGGAGAAGTAGTGTGTTAAAGAAGGAAAGAGAAACAAAAGGAAACATTTTGAAAATAACGTAACATGATTGTCAATGTAATTGTTTTGTCACTGTTATGAGTGTCGCTGTGATATATATATATATATATATAGAAAAATACCCGCGCTTCACAGCGATGTTGTGTGTTAAAGAAGTTATGAAAAAGAAAAGGAAACATTTTAAAAATAATGTAACATGATTGTCAAAGTAATTGTTTTGTGAATTTGCCGGCAGCGTCACAAAGTTGTTTTCGTCTAGCTAAATCAGAAAATGTACCACGACGTCTGACACGCCTCCTTTTTACTGTTTTCTCACAGCTTAGATTGCTGCTGTCATATTGGGTTGAGTCTACATATATATATATATATATATATATATATATATATATATATATATATATATATATATATATACATATATACATATATATACACATACATATTTTCATAGCTATATACATATATACATATCTATATACAGTACATATCTACATCATATACACACACACATACATACATACACACACACAAATTATATATATGTGTGTGTGAATATATATATATATATATATAATGTAGATAGGTGTGTGTGTATATATATATATACACATACATACAAACATACACACAGGTATATATATGAGTATATATATGTATGTGTCTATATGTGTGTGTATAGCTTTGGTCACTGAGTGCAAGGGAAAAATAATAAAATATAGTCTATAAGTTATTAAACAGTAAAACATTAATGTTTTAAGAAGTACAGGTACATTGAGCACTACTGGAGTGGTTGCGGGTAAACTACATTTTAAAGACTGTGTAACACAACAGGTAAGTAGTACTAACAGCAGCTAAAATGTATATGGATCATCTCTCGGTAGTAGATCCCTTTTGAAAGGCGCTACACGACGGCTGTGGTATAGAAATTACATTTTCTATGTGAACGTTCAAATTTCTGCCTCTGGTAATGTGCCTTACCGGCATTACCAGCAATTAAAGAAAATTAGTTTTGTGTCCTCTGCAGTGTTAAGAGAGAAAGGCTTTGGTTTGGGATAAAAGAAAAAAAGGTGTAAAGAAAGGAAAGTTGCCTTTTCTTTTATATAGTATAGAGATGTGTTCGCTGACGCTATGATCGCCTTTTGGGGACAGTCGCGGTGGGTCTTGTGTAGACTGGTGAGACGTCCCTGCCATTAATCGGCTGTGATGGCACTGTCAGTCCTCCACTCGGTGCGTGTCTTCATAATCCGAGCTGACGACCTCATAATCATATACGTTGAAAAGAAAGTGTGAATCGCCTTAATATTAGTTTGCCGCGATGTAGAAAAGGGGTCCCGTGTTTTCACTTGTCTGGGCTATAGCTCAGGGGGAGGATGAAAAAAATTAAAAGTGCTCACTTTGACTTAAGGCAGAAGCGCAGTCAGCGCTTTAAAGCTATGCACGCACGCCGGCTGCTCGACTTTTGCTGGGCAGGAGACCCCAGTTTTTGCAGACACGTTCACGATATAAAAAGTCTCAGCGCTCTTTGGAGGTCATTCATATATATATATATATATATATACTGCTCAAAAGAATTAAAGGAACACTTTTTAATCAGAGTATAGCATAAAGTCAATGAAACTTATGGGATATTAATCTGGTCAGTTAAGTAGCAGAGAGGGTTGTTAATCAGTTTCAGCTGCTGTGGTGTTAATGAAATTAACAACAGATGCACTAGAGGGGCAACAATGAGATGACCCCCAAAACAGGAATGGTTTAACAGGTGGAGGCCACTGGCATTTTTACCTCCTTATCTTTTCTGACTGTTTCTTCACTAGTTTTGCATTTGGCTACAGTCAGTGTCACTACTGGTAGCACGAGGTGATACCTGGACATTACAGAGGTTGCACAGGTAGTCCAGCTTCTCCAGGATGGCACATCAATACGTGTCATTGCCAGAAGGTTTGCTGTGTCTCCCTGCACAGTCTCAAGGGCATGGAGGAGATTCTAGGAGACAAGCAGTTACTTTAGGAGAGCTGGAGAGGGCCATAGAAGGTCCATAACCCATCAGCAGGACCAGTATCTGCTCCTTTGGGCAAGGAGGAACAGGATGAGCACTGCCAGAGCCCTACAAAATGACCTCCAGTAGGCCACTGGTGTGAATGTTTCTGACCAAACAATCAGAAACAGACTTCATGAGGGTTGCCTGAGGGCCCAAATGTCTACTGCGCCTGTGCTCACTGCACAGCACTGGGGAGCTCAATTGGCATTTGCCATAGAATACCAGAATTGGCAGGTCCACCACTGGCGTCCTGTGCTTTTCACAGATGAGAGCAGGTTCACCCTGAGTATATGTGAAAGACGTGAAAGGGTCAGGAGAAGCCGTGGAGAATATTATGCTGCCTGTAACATCGTTTAGCATGACTGGTTTGGTGGTGGGTCAGTGATGATCTTGGAGGCATATCCATGGAGCGACTCACAGACCTCTACAGGCTAGACAACGGCATCTTGACTGCCATTAGGTATCAGGATGAAATCCTTGGACCCATTGTCAGACCCTACGCTGGTGCAGTAGGTCCTGGTTTCCTCCTAATGCACGACAATGCCCGGCCTCATGTGGCAAGAGTATGCAGGCAGTACCTGGAGGATGAAGGAATTGAAACAATTGAATGGCCTTCACGATCCCCTGACTTAAACCCAATAGAACATCTGTGGGACATTATGTTTCGGTCCATTAGGCGCTGCCAGGTTGCTCCTCAGACTGTACAACAGCTCAGGGATGCCCTCATACAGATCTGGGAGGAAATGCCACAAGACACCATTCGTCGTCTCATTAGGTGCATGCCCCGACGTTGTCAAGCATGCATACAAGCTCGTGGGGGCCACACAAGATACTGAAAAGCATCTTGAGTAGCAGAAATTAAGTTTTTGAAAAATGGACTAGCCTGCCACATCTTCATTTCACTCTGATTTTAGGGTGTCTACACAATTGAGCCCTCTGTAGGCAGAAAACTTTTATTTCCATTAAAAGACTTGGCATCCTTTTGTTCCTAAGACATTGCCCTGTCGTTATTTGTATAGATATCCAACTTCATATTGAGATCTGATGTATCTAATGTGTTTCTTTAAAGTGTTCCTGTAATTTTTATATGAGCAGTATATATATATATATATATATATATATATATATATATATATATATATATATATATATATATATATATATATATATATATATAGCAAAATACCAACGCCACTGGAGAAGTAGTGTGTTAAAGAAGTAATGAAAAAGAAAAGGAAACATTTTAATAATAACGTAACATGATTGACATTGTCATGAGTGTTGCTGTCATACTGTATATATGCCTGCCTAAATAAGTCACCCTCGCTTCTCTGTTACTTTTTTACCGTTCATTTAATCATGGCTAGTGGCGGAAAAATTATAAAATGGAAGGAGGATTACACTGAGTATGGCTTTACCAAAACAATTATTGATTACGAATCGATTTTTCATAAAGCTTCAATTGGTGATCTGTTTTTCTGTGTTAACCTCATATTTTTTCATACTTCTTCTCAAACCAAGGTGGTGCGAGGGTAAAATGAATAGGGATGCGCTGATCAAAGTAATCGGTGTACCAGGAAATCATGCATTGACAAAAGTTCCCTTTGCTTGTAATGCAAAGTGTGATTAAATGCATTATTTTTAACGCGTTATGGAACACATGCATCAAAGCTTCTCAGCTGTGCTTGTGCTAAGAAAAGGAAAGATTGTAAAAATAACGTAACACGATTGTCAATGTAACCTTTTGTAAGTAGTGCCTGGAGGATTCAGTGTGGAGAAACTCAGTGGCAGTGTGACGAAATTGCCGCGGAGCTCAGCTCAGAGCGAAATTAGGTAAATGGGAGGGGAGATGATGATGTGACTCCCCCACCCGCCTTAACTGTGAATCCCCCACAAACACAGTCTCTCGGAATTTGCATAAGCACACCCCTTCACCTGCAATTTTAACTTAGTTACAAAGTGATCAAAACTCTCGTTTATATCCTGCGTCCTCTCATTAAACTTGTATCCCGCATTACCCGTAGGCATGAGAAACGCCAGCGGCAGCCTGTCTACAAACTTAATTTAAAGTTTAGTTTTACACCTTGCTTTCTTTCCGAAGTAGCAAAACTCATGAATATGGTAGTATATGTCACTCACTCGCTTCTTATTGTTTCGCTCCCTTCTCAATTATATAATGCATGTTTTCTTCAGCGCTTTTTGGAGGTCTTCCTGGTTTTCTACGCACTGCGTTGACAGTCAGTTCACGTGATTACGTGGGAGGCGTGATAATGTCACACGAAACTCCACCCCCCCCACGGCTTTCGAGCTCAACTCCATTACAGTAAATGGAGAAAAATACCTTCCAGTTATGACCGTTATGCGTAGAATTTCGAAATGAAACCTGCCCAACTTTTGTAAGTAAGCTGTAAGCAATGAGCCTGCCAAATTTCAGCCTTCTACCCACACGGGAACTTGGAGAATTAGTGATGAGTCAGTCAGTCAGTCAGTGAGTCAGTCAGTCAGTCAGTGAGGGCTTTGCCTTTTATTAGTATAGATTGTTTTATTAAAAGTAATTTGCTTTAGGTTCTTCTAAGTTGTTTGCCTCTTTCAATAAAGATTTATTTTAAAAAGAATGTTATATACTGCATATTTTCGGTATTTTAAACACTCAGTTATATTAACAATACTCTTGATGTATGCAGAGTCAGTTATTTGAATTTTTAAACTGAATTTAAATGGAGAATGGTGAGAAAGTCATCAATGCCATTACAGGACTCAGTGGTAGCCAGTGCTGTACAATGGTAAAGGATGCGAAAAGCATCTATTAAAAATTTTTAAAAATGGTGGTGTATAATTTATATTTGTTATCCTGTCACCTGTTCAAATCACGAAAACAAATGTTTTTAAGCTAAAATATTAACATATACCGTAGTTCCAGAATTATCAGCGTGTTCATTAACAGTAAATCCAAACAGCAACTTTTTTTCTTGTATAGCCCAAAATCACTCAAGGAACACGTCAATGAGCTTTAACAGGCTCTGTTTTTTTCACATCACCCCAAAGAAAAACTTTAAAAAAAAGCTTGTAGGGAAAAAATAGTAAGTTGGGCAATGAGTATCACAAAATGTGATACAATACACAAAACAGACCATAAGTAATCCTTTTCAGAGCACTAGATGCCACCTTAAGGATACAAAACAATAGTACAAACTACTTTTTTCTTGCACATAGCTCATCACCAAGTGCAGGCACAGACTGCCATGACAATTCTCAAGGGAAGACGGAATAATAGATTATATCACTCATTAAATTCATAACTATCACATAAGAGGATACCGATTTGTTCAAATACATCTAAACCAAAGTAAAAACTAGTTAACACAAATGAATATAAACAATATCTGCCCATCATCTAATTGTAGAACCACTGCCAGATTATAGAAAATGAGTCAGACAAGCCAGACACAGTCAGAGTCCTGAAGACCAACCCAATCAGCTATTTTACAGCTGACTCAGTGCTGAGCTGACCACTCTGATGAAAGGACCCTTCCACCTTTCAGTGCTTCTTTACCTGGGATGAATTTTCCATAGGCACGCAACTTGGCAGTAGAGCAGTGGTACCAAGTGCCATATGAGGATACAGAGAAGAGAAGCAGAAATGGGGAGGACAATAACAGTTTATAAATATTGTATTACTTATATTTTAGTACTAACGACTAATAATAGAAATGCAGTATGCAAAGTATGTGGGGTAAGTAACATAAAAAATACCATTTTTGAATGGTGTTTTGCTGTAAGTAAACTACATATCATTTTATTTGACTTCAGTTTTAAGTTGTACAAACAAGCTATACATTTTAATTCATTTTTTTATCATAGCACAGGAAACTAGCAAAATGTTGCATGTATTTCACTGTACTCTGTACATGTGACACTACTACTGCAATTAGTTGTACTACATCTACAATAAATGTTTTTAAACAGAATTAAAATAATAATTACAAGAACCAGAAAATACAAACACATAACCCCAGTCCTCAAGTGCTTTAACTGGCTCCCAGTTAAGTTTAGAACAGATTTCAAGATTCCCCTTTTTACATGTAAAGCCTTAAATCGCCAAGGCCCTGCTTACTTATCTGAACTTATCATTACTTACAAACATTAAGATCTTAAAGATTCCCACTTGCTTATGACTTCAAGGAAAATAACAGGGAGATGGATATTTTAGTTACCGGGTCCCGAAGCTGTGGAATGATCTGACTATTGCTATAATAGGTGCCTGTTAACTTCTTCTTCTTTCGGCTGCTCCTGTTACGGGTTGTCACAGTGGATCATCTTGTTCCATATCTTCCTGCTATCTACTGCTTGCTGTGTCACACCCATCACCTGCTTGTCCTCTCCCACTACATCCATAAACATTATCTTAGGCCTTCCTCTTTTCCTCTTGCCTGGCAGGTCTATCTTTATCATCTTTTTTCCACTAAACCCAGCATCTCTCCTCTGCACATGTCCAAACCAGTGCAATATGGCCTCTTTGACTTTGTCTCCCAACCATCCAACCTGAGCTGACTCTCTAATGTACTCATTTCTAATCCTGTCTATCATCTTAACACTCAGTGCAAATACTGCCACCTTCAGCTATGTCTCCTGCTTTCTGGTCAGTGCCACAATCTTCCCTTTCACTCTTGCTGATAACTGTCTGTCACAAATTACTCCTGACAATCTTCTTCACCCATTCCACCCTGTCTACACTCTCTTTTAACCTCTGTTCTACAATCCCTGTTACTCTATACTATTGATCCCAAGAATTTAAACACATTCACCTTTGTTAACTATACTCCCTGCATCCTCACCATTACACTGACCTTCCTCTCATTCATCCACGTATTCTGTCTTTTTCCTACTGACCTTCACTCCTCTCCTTAATAGAGGATATCTCCACCTCTCCAGAGTCTCCTCAACCTGTTCCCTACTCTCGCTACAGATCACAATGTGATCAGCAAACATCATAGTCCAAGGGGACACCTGTCTAATCTCATCTGTCAACCTGTCCATCACCATTGTAAATAAGAAAGGGGTCAGAGCTAGTCCCTGATGTAATCCCATCTCCATGTTGAATGCATCCTTCACCCCTACTGCAGACCTCACTACTGTCACACTTCCCTTGTACATATCCTGTACAACTCTTACATACTTCTCTGTCACTCCTGACTTCCTTACACAATACCACAGCTCCTCTCGAGGCACCCTGTCATATACTTTCTACCGGTCCACAAAGACACAATGCAACTCCTTCTGGCCTTCTCTATACTTGCATCTGTTGTGCTCTTTATTGGCATGAAACAATAGTGCTGCTCACTTTCCAAGATTCCATGAAACAATCTGGTTAAAAACCCCATTGCTATCTCTTTCTAATATCTCCATGCTTCCACAAGTATGTCATCTGCACCAACAGCCTTTCCATTTTTCATCCTTTTCATTGCTGTCCGTACTTCCTCCTGGCCAATCTGTTGCACTTCCTGATTCACTACCACCATATCATCCAACATTCTCTCTTCTCATTCTCCTCATTCATCTGCCTCTTTTTATCTTCTCAACACACCCTCCTGGCTGTGACTATGTTTTCATCTTTATCCTTTATAACCCTAATCTGTTGCACAGCTTTGCAAGCTCGGTCCCTCTGTCTAGCAAATCGGTAAAGGTCCTTTTTTTCCCTCCTTTGTGTCCAACCTCTCATACAACTCATCATAGGCCTTTTCTTTAGCATTCATTACCTGTCTATTCACCTTGCATCTTATCTCCTTGTACTCTTTACTATTTTATGCATCTCTCTGGCTATTCCACATCTTATTCACCATTCACTTCCTCTCTATACTCTCCATTACTAAAATTTTTGCTCTACAACTTCACCCTATGTTCCTCCCACTTCTTAAAAATGCAAAGGGTGAAACTGAAGTTGAGCATTATGTAATGTTCCTTAACTTCTATGTGTTGAAACTACTTGTATCACATGTGAAATGATGGTTCCTAAAATAACTTTACAGTGTACATCAGATTCTACTTAATTAAAAAGCAGGTAACACTTCTTATCCTTTGCAGTGCTTTCAAACTCTTGAAACACACTCTTCAGAATTCAATTTTCATTCAACTATAACTCAGTGTCCCGTCAAAATACTGATGTGAAAACAGTTCTAAATAATACAAAAACATACTTCCCTAATGGGTAATAACTGTTTGGATGGGTTCCTAAGTGTTTTTCAAAGTGTACTTCAAAATCTCAAATTCACTTGTTTTCCCCATTGAAATGAATTGGGCTAAACAGAAGTTGAGTGTTACTCAATGATCCTTAACTTTTATGTGTTGAAACCACTTGTATAACAGGAGAAATGGAGGATTCAAACAGAAATGTACTGTTTTGAAGACTTTCCTTGTGGTAAGCAAGCGGTAAAACTTGTTATCCATTGAAGTGTTTTTCAGCTCTTGAAACACATGTGGACACTTTTTCTGTAGTATCGTTTCTTGTGACTGAAGACAGAGAGATATTAATTAAAGTTAGTAAAAAATCTTTTATTAAATACACACCAGGCAAGGGTAAGATGACAGAGAAGACAGTCCTAGGACACCTGCCCTTCATCTGCCTCGAGGGGTCGGTATCCCAAATCTTTTATAGGGCCTTTGTCTTATGACTTTGGTTGCACAAGAATTTCAGACCGTTACATCTTACAACATTTTGCTTGGATCAGCATTTACCACATCCTTTAAGTTCATCAGTTGGTCACTTGTGGTTTTTTGTTCTTTAGGAGAACAAGAAGTTGCACTTGCACTATAAAGACAGGTTCTGCGTGGCTCTATCATGTATACCAGATTGATCAAACTGATCAAACTATTTATTATTTTTCCACATTCCCCCCTTTTGAACAATCTGGGTATGACAAGGAATAAAGGAAAGTTAGACATCGGAGGAAAAAGTGGGAAGGAGGAGGAGAGGGGAAGGGACGAGGAAACTGAAGAAGCAAATTGGAGTATATGTTCCTCATGTAGCATATAGGCCTTTGCCATAGAAGCAGTGAAATATTTGGATATTATATAGCTTAATAAGAGGAATAATGCAGCAGCCAACAAGGAGAAGAACAATAAATACTACTGCCAAAGAAATAAATGCTGATTTTAGCCATTGGCCCCAGAACCCGAAAGTGGACGTAAACCACTGATCCCAAGTGTTAGGAATGCCAGAGTTAGCGGCAAGTTCATTAGAAAGGGCAGTAAGACTGGCTAATGCACGAGTGATAGAGCCATCAGGAGCAGTATTATTGGGAATGTAGGTGCAGCAAGTGTCTCCAAACATTGCACAGACACCACCTTTTTCTGCTAAAAGCATATCTAGGGCCAACCTGTTCTGCCAGGTCATTAGAGAGGTACGATCCAACTGCTCATGAATTCCTTCAACGGCATCTTTTGTGAAGTAGAGGAATCGTTGTTGGTTATAACACAAATAATTGATCCAATCGACATTTTTATTGATGGTGATCTGAGGTATTATGGACTCAAACCCAGCAGCTACCTGATCCCTGGCTTTAAATTTATCTGGGACTCCTCTGGGGACTCCTATGGAATCGATATATATACTCCTGGGCCGTGTAGGGAGAAACTGGAAGAAGAATCTGGGAGAGAACGGGTTCAAGGGAAATAGTGGAGAGCTGGGAATAAGATGGGTGATACGGAGAGTGTGAAGAGGGTAAGGTCAGTAATCGGAAGGGCATGACCAGCTGTATAGGGGCACAAGTGCCAGACCAATCGAAAGGCAAGATATCAAATAGTTTTGACCTGCGGCACATCCACCAAATATCAGACCTAGGGGTAGTTTGGGAAAGCAAAAACTTTGAAAGAGTGGAATTAACATGGAAGGTCTGGGAGCAGAAGGAAGAAGGTAATTCTCCTACCCAAGCAGTTCCATTTGATTTAAAGCATGTGAAATTACCTTCGTGAGATTGAAACATGGGGGTAATCATATGATGGATGGGGAAAAAGGGAAGATAGATTAGCACATTCGGAAGTAGTGGGGATTTTGGGGCTAGTAAACAAGTAGAGAAGACAAGGTAACCCAGTGGGGTCAGAAATGTTGGATAGTGGGAAAGGGACTGTAGCTAAATGAGAGCTGCACAAGCGTAGCAAGGTGAACGGTTAACCTGTTTTGCTGAATAGATTACCCACTGCAACCATCTATTTTGATCCCCATAGCCTGTCTCCACAGAGAAAGTGCTGGTTAAGGTATTTAGATGCAAAATCTGAACCAGGGGTGATTCATCATGTGGAGATACAGTGGTGAGAAACTGAGTAAGAGAGGGGGACGAGGGAGAGAGAAGGTGTCCTAACCTTAATTTGAAAAAATCCTCGGGGATCATAACCACTTGCATATGCAGCTAAGACATAAGTTCCTGAATCATGCAGAGAAGGATTCTTCAGAGTAATGATTAAGGGATTACAATGATTCTCGGCACACTCATGAGGGGCGTGTCCCTTTAAAATAGAGAATCGAGTTTTCAGGCCATGCTGTGTAGCCTGCCAAGGTTCATAACCCCAGTCATTTGGTCCTGTACAGTGGTGTGAAAAACTATTTGCCCCCTTCCTGATTTCTTATTCTTTTGCATGTTTGTCACACAAAATGTTTCTGATCATCAAACACATTTAACCATTAGTCAAATATAACACAAGTAAACACAAAATGCAGTTTTTAAATGTTGGTTTTATTATTTAGGAAGAAAAAAAAATCCAAACCTACATGGCCCTGTGTGAAAAAGTAATTGCCCCCTGAACCTAATAACTGGTTGGGCTACCCTTAGCAGCAATAACTGCAATCAAGCGTTTGCAATAACTTGCAATGAGTCTTTTACAGCACTCTGGAGGAATTTTGGCCCACTCATCTTTGCAGAATTGCTGTAATTCAGCTTTATTTGAGGGTTTTCTAGCATGAACCGCCTTTTTAAGGTCATGCCATAGCATCTCAATTGGATTTAGGTCAGGACTTTGACTAGGCCACTCCAAAGTCTTTATTTAGTTTTTCTTCAGCCATTCAGAGGTGGATTTGCTGGTGTGTTTTGGGTCATCGTCCTGTTGCAGCACCCAAGATCGCTTCAGCTTGAGTTGACGAACAGATGGCCGGACATTCTCCTTCAGGATTTTTTGGTAGACAGTAGAATTCATGGTTCCATCTATCACAGCAAGCCTTCCAGGTCCTGAAGCAGCAAAACAACCCCAGACCATCACACTACCACCACCATATTTTACTGTTGGTATGATGTTCTTTTTCTGAAATGCTGTGTTCCTTTTACGCCAGATGTAATTTGCCTTCCAAAAAGTTCAACTTTTGTCTCATCAGTCCACAAGGTATTTTCCCAAAAGTCTTGGCAATCATTGAGATGTTTCTTAGCAAAATTGAGACGAGCCCTAATGTTCTTTTTGCTTAACAGTGGTTTGTGTATTGGAAATCTGCCATGCAGGCCATTTTTGCCCAGTCTCTTTCTTATGGTGGAGTCGTGAACACTGACCTTAATTGAGGCAAGTGAGGCCTGCAGTTCTTTAGACGTTGTCCTGGGGTCTTTTGTGACCTCTCGGATGAGTCGTCTCTGCGCTCTTGGGGTAATTTTGGTTGGCCGGCCACTCCTGGGAAGGTTCACCACTGTTCCATGTTTTTGCCATTTGTGGATAATGGCTCTCACCGTGGTTCGCTGGAGTCCCAAAGTTTAGAAATGGCTTTATAACCTTTACCAGGCTGATAGATCTCAATTACTTCTGTTCTCATTTGTTCCTGAATTTCTTTGGATCTTGGCATGATGTCTAGCTTTTGAGGTGCTTTTGGTCTACTTCTCTGTGTCAGGCAGCTCCTATTTAAGTGATTTCTTGATTGAAACAGGTGTGGCAGTAATCAGGCCTGGGGGTGGCTACGGAAATTGAACTCGGGTGTGATACACCACAGTTAGGTTATTTTTTAACAAGGGGGCAATTACTTTGTCACACAGGGCCATGTAGGTTTGGATTTTTTTCTCCCTAAATAATAAAAACCATCATTTAAAAATTGCATTTTGTGTTTACTTGTGTTATATTTGACTAATGGTTAAATGTGTTTGATGATCAGAAACATTTTGTGTGACAAACATGCAAAAGAATAAGAAATCAGGAAGGGGGCAAATAGTTTTTCACACTACTGTATTTGCAAACACAAAATCCACATTCAGAGTCCTCTGAGGAGGAACCTGAATCAGAGTCATACCAAGAAAAGCTTACACAAACATATTTGTCAGGCCATTCCCATTGTTCCTGTCTGCCAGTACAGGGGGCAATTGCACAAAATCAACCTGGAATGAGGCAGTTTCTCCACCTGGAAAGTCAGTGTCACCCGTGAAGTGGATAATGGAATGGAAAACAATAAGATTATGTATATTAAGGGTGCCATCTTTTGCAGTGTGAAGCGTGAATCCAGGCGGGCAATCCTTCAACCTTTACGGCGTGTGGTGTAGACAGAAGAACTTGGAACGGTCCTCTCCACCTAGGCTGATGCCAATGTTTCCTCCGGGTATCTCGAACCAGAATCCAGGTGCCCAAGGGAATCGGCGAGTCTTCAGATGGAGGGCTGGTTCTCCAGGCCTGATTAACCTGCTCGTGGACTTCCTTCAGGGATGCTCGGAGACCTGTAAGACTAGAAAGAATATCATTGTCCACGGTATGCAGGTTCACATTTCCTATAACCATGCCAACGGGCATGGGTCGTCCGGTCAGAATTTCAAACGCGATAGTCCCAATTGTCGGTGTGTCCGTCCCCTCAATCCCATTAGGGCCAGGGGCAGAGCGTCTGGCCATGATAAATTGGTTTGTTCACAAATTTTTTGCAAGTTTAGTCTTTAGGGTGCCATTGCATCGTTCTACGATACCCCCACTTTGTGGATGATATTTGCAGTAATGATGTACATTGATCTGCAGCCAGGTGGTTAATTCATTTATAATGGAATTCACAAAGTGAGTACCATTATCTGTTTGTAACTTTTGCGGGATGCCCCATCTTGGAATAATTTCTTTAATTAGTGCCTTAGCAACTGTTTTAGCATCATTGTGTTTAGAAGGGAAAGCTTCTACCCATCGGGAGAACACATCGACAATCACAAGGCAATATCGGTAACCTCTAGACGGTGTTAGTTCAATGAAATCCATTTGGAGGTGTTCAAATGGACCCATCGGGTTAGGAGTAACGGTGGGACTTACCTGTGTGCCTTTTCCTACATTAAACCTTTGACATAATGCACAGCGTCTACAGAATTGTTCTGCATATGTAGAGAAGCCCACAGCTTCCCAATGTTTTTCGACATCCCGGACCATGGCATCTTTCCCAGCATGGTCGAGGCCATGGGCTATTTTGCCATACCTGGAAAAGAAGCCTTTGGGAGAAAAGGTTTGTTAGTTTGCTTATGAGTCCAGACTCCATCAGAGAGGGACCCTTCTTTGGACCATTTTTCTTTTCGATGTCCGTGGCTGCACTCTGTAAAGAAATAATTTGATTATCAGAGTCCTGGTCATTTCTCTGTTGGAATAAAGAGATTGGTGTGTTACTGTGTGCAGCCTTTTTAGCAAAGTAGTCTGCTAATTAATTTCCTTTGCTGACAGGATCCTGTTTTCCTGTGTGAGCTTGACATTTAACAATCGCTAGCTTTGATGGTTTAGTTATGGCTTCTAAGAGGGATTCGATTAACTTTTGATGTTGGATGGGCTTGCCAGTACTGGTCTTGAATCCCTCAATTTCCATAATGCCCCATGATCATGGCAGACTCCAAAGGCATATCTAGAATCTGTATAAATTGTTATGATTTTTCCTTCAGACAGCTGACATGCTCTGGTGAGCGCTATTAATTCAGCCGCTTGTGCACTCAAACTTGATGAAATTCGATTTGCTTCCAGCAGGCGGTCCCCTTGGACCACTGTGTAACTAGTTGAGGGTGTTCCGTTTTCCAATCGCAAAGAACATCCGTCTACAAAAATAATTTCTCCAGTTTCTAAAGGTGTTTCCTGTAGATCTACTCGAGGCTTTATAACCTTTGCTGTTTCTTTATGGCAATTATGCGGTTCACCTTCGTTATCTGTTGGCAACAGGGTGGCTAGATTTAAAGTGGAGCATCTTTCAATCGTAACGTTTGACAGAGTACAGAGTACATTCTGATAGTGTATTGCCCTAGCAGTAGTGAGATGTGAGGTCTTAGCCTGTACTAAAATGGAATGTACAGCGTGAGGCACCTTTACTGTTAGGGGGCTCATGAGCACTATATCTGTACTGGCTAGCACAGCTTCTGTTGTGGCAGCCACAGCCCTAAGGCAAGGTGGAAGTGCTGCAGCCACTGGATCCAATTTTTTCAAAAAATATGCTATTGGCCTTTGTTTATCCTCATGTAACTGTGTTAAAACTGCATTCATATATCCCCCCCCCCCCTTTCGTCCACAAACAGAGTGAATGGACATAAAATTTGGTAAGCCTAACACCGGAGCCGAGGAAAGTATGTTTTTCAAGTCACAGAGAGCCTTCTCAGCCTGCTCGTCCCATTGCACTTGACCAGAAAGAGGAAGGTCAGGGGTGTTTGCTAGATTTTGTAATGGCTGTGCTCTTTCAGTGAAATTCGAAATCCATTGCGGCAGTATCCTAAAATGCCCAATACAGACATAACCTGTTGTTTTGTGACAGGTCTAGGAAGATTTTGAATGGTGGTAATGCGATCGCTAGAAAGAGCTCTTGTTCCATTTGTAATGTCATGACCTAGATATTTTACAGTCGTTTGAATTAATTGCAGGTTAGATTTTGAAACTTTATGCCCATTTTCTCCCAGGAATAATAGTAATTTTTTAGTGTCCTGCTCACAATCGTCTTCTGTAGTACTGCATAACATAATATCATCTACATATTGTATTAATGTACTACCTCGGTCTGGCCAGAACCCTTCTAAACTTTGAGCAAGCGCTTGTCCATACACACAAGGGGCTTCAGTATATCCCTGAGGCATGACAGTCCATGTCCAACGGCGGTTTTGGAAAGTAAAGGCAAACCAAAATTGAGAATCAGGGTGTACAGGGACAGAAAAGAAAGCATTGGCTAAATCAATCACGGAAAAATAACGAGCAGAGGGAGGGATTGCAGAAAGAATAGTGGAAGGATTAGGAACAATAGGGGCCCTAGGAAAGATTGCAGAATTCACTTGTCGTAAGTCTTAAACAAAGCGCCATGAACCGTCAGCCTTTCTTACAGGTAAAATAGGGGAATTGACGGGGGAATATCTAATCGGAATAATCGCACCGCGTTTCACAAGATCAGAATGTACGGCGGAGATGCCGGCCTCTGCTTCGGGGGACAGAGGATACTGAGCACGGTGCAGGCGGAAGGAAGATTTCGAGTAGACCACCAGAGGCTCACAATGGGCTATCCTTCCATAATCATTCTTACCCTGAGCCCACAGTGAATCAGGAAGCATAGAGAGCCAAGAAGGGGTAGTAGTTTGCAATGAAAAAACAGAAAAGGAAGTGCGGCACAATGCACGTGCACTAAAAATTAGTTTGAAGCACAACTTTAGTTATCAAATGGTCTGAGGTTCAAAATATCTGATGCCACCTGTAACCAGTCTGTTCTATTAAAACATTGTTCTACCCATGGTCCGATTTCCGCCCAATGTACAGTGCTTGATTTAGCTAAAGAAATATGAGGCACTGAACCACCAAGATAGAAAATATTCTGTGAGTATGTGAACATAAGCAGCAGCTTTTATGGATGAAATAAAAATACAAGGAATGTGAAGGGTTTTGGGGCAGGTACCTGAAGAAAGAAAAGATTCCAGCCAGGGGGTGTCTACTTCTGCGGGGAAATATTGAGCAGTGCAATATAAGGTGTCAGGGGCTTGGAGATTGGGAAACAAGCAGGAGGGAAAGGAGTGAAGGGCTTTAAGAAGGATGGTGTGTGGGGAAACATTTCATTGAAATGGAGAGAGAAAGTTTTGTCATGAGATCCCTTCCTAAGAGGTTAACTGGACAGAGCTGATTTAAAAGAAATCGGTGTGTTAAAGTGGAATCACTGGAATGCAGCTGAACTCGAAGAATCTCTTGAGGCAGGGACCTCCTTCAGCGAAAGGGTTGAGCGCGTGGCTCCTGTGTCCACGAGGAAAACAGTTTCAGTGCCATTCACCAGCCAGCAAAGTCAATAATGGATCAGTCTCTGAATTATGGGTGAGCAAAGGCAGTTGAAGAGAAGGGCTGGGAGTCCCTGCGATTCCTATGTCCATAGCCGAGATAAAGACCAGTCTCTGCCTTTCTTATACTTGTCCTTAACATTATTTTAACATGTTCCCATTGCGTAATAAAGGGACCTTCATCCCGGCCCCGAGGCAACGCCTCGTTCCACTGCCACGGGTTTCCATTATGCTGTCCATGATTGACAGTGTCCCATGTGGTGCCAAGCTTTTTCCACAGCACCTGAGTCCATTCTGTGGCATTAGGCTTATACATATCATACAGCTGCTGTAATTGTTCTATGAATTTTTTAAACACACCGATGACTTTGGGATCAGGCAATTCGGACACAACATCCTTCAGCTCTTGAATGTCCCAGTTACGATGTATCATTACAGTAGTGGGGTTATTAGCTCCTGCAGGTTGCATTGAATCATGTCGGGGGGTTCTGGGATCTCAATCAGGGGGCACTCGAATAAGGGGCCTGTGGGTTTGGGGGACTTTAAGGGGGATTGAAAGGTGGTGTTTTGATTAGGGGGCTGAAGGAATAGGGTTTGACTTCTAGTGCGTTGTGAAATGGAGGTTCTAGGATCGTGAAACCCATCTGCCGAACCCATTACGTTACTTTTGTCATTCCCCGGATCAGTGTGTAATGACGGATCATAATGATATTCTTCAAAGAAACCAGACCCCAAGGGATCATCTTTTAATTCTGGTGCGGTGGGCGCTGGAGGTGGCGGAGGAGAAGGTGG
>NC_053158.1:110615647-110658714 GCF_016835505.1 Polypterus senegalus
CAAAAGAGCTCATTATAGCGAGGTCAGAAAAGATAGGAAATGACATAAGTAAAGCCTAAAGATGGTAAAAGGAAGCCATCCACCCAGTCTTAGACCAATCAAAATAAGCCGAACAGACACCAAGAGGAATAATGGACAGTAAAGCCAGTTGCAGAATGAGCTAATGGAATGAGGTAAAAATGATAAGAAATTGTTATAAAAACTTCAATTGCTGTAATGATCGGGGCTCAGCTCAATTTGGTCAGATTAGGTTGAGTCCTTGTTATTTTGTGTTGATTTATTGCAATAAAACCTTAAAACACTGTCTGTCTATCTCGAGTCCTAATAGCCTTTATTTTTAGGTAAAAAGCCTTCTGATGATGAATTTTTGCCACGACACTCCTCGCCTGTGGAACTCTTCACTCATTACATAAAGGAGTCATCTACAATTGAACTGTTCAAAACAAGATTAAAGACTCATTTCTATTCACTTGCTTTCCGTGACCTTCAGTAATACTGATGGTTTCATTTTATATTTTATTATATATATATTATGTTATATTATTTACTTTATTTATGTTCATTTATTTTATTTCTATTTATGTTATTTATGTTAATTGTATGTTTTTTCTTCTTTTATTGTAAATCACAGCATTCCTATGTTGTTTTTCAATGTGCTATATAAATAAATTGACATTGACAAAGACATTGATATAATTATTTGGCTGACAGCTAATAGCTACACATTAATGCAAATAGCTTTTCTAGCCTATTTCTTTTGCAAACTTTTCTTGTACTTGCTTTCAGATCTGAGCAGTTTGCCAGATGTCTCAACTTCATAATAGTCATTGGCAATTATCTATATACTAGAAAATACCAGGCTCTGAGCGGAGAATATGTGTTAAAGAAGTTATGAAAAGAAAAAGGAAACATTTTAAAAATAACATAACATGATTGTCAATGTAATTGTTTTGTCACTGTTATGAGTGTTGTTCATATATATATATATATATATATATATACACATACATACATACACAAATTTTATATACAGTATATATATCTATATCTATATCTATATATCTAATATATATATATACTATCTTCTCTCTCCTCTATATACACATACATACTGTACATACAACACACCACACATTATATATATATATTTATTATCTGTATATTCTATATATATATATACAAAATTTTTTTATCTTTTCATCTATATATATATATATATAATTATATATCCTTTTGGGGGAAATGTTCGGGTAAAAAATTTTTCCAAAACACCAAAAAAAGGTTTGGGGGATCCCCATATTTCCCCCAGACAAAAAGAATAAATGATTAAAAGTAAATCAAAAAATGAACAGTTTAGTTCCAAAAAATTTAAAGGAAAAGGTTATGGACAAAAAGGGTTGGCAGAAAACGGAAGAATTAACATCAAATGATGAGGGGAAGGAGGTGTTTTGATGGACCCGAAGGAGCATCTGGTTGGCGAAGTGATGTTTGCGCCTTTTTGGGCCAAAAGTGGAGGAACTTTTTTTTCTTCAGTTTTTCTGTTGAGCAAAAGATTTAGGAACGTGACCCTCTATCTCGCAAATGTTTCACTCACCTTTAGGCCTTTGACGCCTCCTTCGCTGGGACGACCCCCCCCTGCCCAGACCCATCGGGTCGGGCGCCCCCCCCCGAGGTCGGCCCCCGAGAGAGCATTCTTTTTCCGGGAACCCTTACAAAAATGACACTAAAACGAAAGGTAAAGTTTTAAACCACCGGATGCGGGGGGTTAGACGGGGGGGAAAGGGGAATCCACTGTAAAGCAGCATGATCCGCATCAGAGTAAACTCCGCCCCAATAGAGTTTTTAAGAGGAAGCCCCTTGCAAGGTTTCCGCCCCCCCGGGAAAACTTGGTCCCCCCACTTTGGCAAGGTTTTCCCACCCTAAACGACTTCAGGCACCCAACCTGTGGGGGGCCGCGGTTGGGGGATAAAAGGGAACAGAAAAATCGGGAGATTTAAAACGGTGCGGGCGTGGGGCCAATTTTTAAGTCACCGTGCTTTATCCACTGCATCATCCCATACCATTTTTAAAGGTGCTCGTTCCTTGTTAAATTAGATAAGGGGGAAAATTCTGAGAAATCGACAAACGCTAGAACCTCCAACCCCAAAAATGCTTGTACCTCCCGCTTTTTTTGAGGGGGCCAATTAAAAATGGCATAAATTTTTAGCTTGTGGTTTAAAACCCCCCCCCCACTAGGTAGCCAAAATTTTTGGTTTTCAACCCAAAAAACATTTTTTTGGATTAATACAAACTCGGGGTTTAGTTTGGGGAATTTTTTAACCCTCCATACTGATCCTTCCAGGGCGGAATAAAACAACATCATCGGGGTAGGCAGCACAAAGGGAATTTGGGGCCGTGGAGTTTTTCTCCGGGCGTTGGGGGTGCTCGCCCGAAAAAGAAAAAGGAAGGACCTTGTTTGCCAATGCCCACTGGGTGTACTAAAGCTTTTTTTTCTTTGGGAGCCCAAGGGAATTTCCCAAACCCCTTTATGTCAAGAGTAGTTGGGGTTGGGCCCTAACCGATCAAGTAACCCCACCGCGAGGGGAACGATCAATTTAGAGACCTGATTAAGCCAAAAGTCAAAGAACCTCCATGACCCATCGGGGTTTGAAACAAAGAAAGGGACTGACCAACAAGCCCCCTCGAAACCCCCCCAGTTCTACTTGTAATTTCCAACCCCTTCCTTTCTTTCCCCCGGAGCCTATAAGGTCTTTTTTGACAATCACCCAGGGTTAGTAATAATGTGTAAAATCAACAGTGCCCAGGTATCCGTCAAACTTTGGGGACAGACAAGATAGCCCAGATCTTTTGTTCAGATTTAAATTTCGGGGCCAAAATTAATGGGCACATGACAAAAAGAAACGAGGTTGACTGGATGAGGATCGGCCCCTGTCCTTCCAGGGTTTTCAAAAATTTAAAATTGATACACTCGTTCACCCCCCTTTTTACGGGGTTGTTTAACCAAAAATCAAGTCCTTTTCTCCCTTAATTTCATAGGGGCCTTGCCAATGAGCAACAATTTTGAATGAGAAGGGGACAGTACCACAAATCACCAAAAACCCCGGATGGTGGTTTTTTGGGTTATAAAAACGGACGCGCTGTTTGTGTTTTTTCCAAATTTTCTTTGAATGGGGCCTGATTTTCTCTATCTTCGCAAAAATTGGAATATTAAAAGAATATTTGAAGTGGGGAGGACCCTCTTCCCATCCTTCTTTTAGCATGCCCAAAAAGCCCTCTTTTTTCCATATAAATTCAAAAAAAACCAGTGAGGTCTGGGGGATTGAAAAAAAAAAAGGGAGGAAAGTCCCAGTTTCTTCCATCCTCGTTAACACCCGAAATCGGTTTATTAAACGTCCACCAACCCTATTTTGGGGGATGATAGACAGAGTTTTCAGATGTTTTTTTCGGGAAATTTTGGCTATTTTGAACGCCCCGGAAAGGAGTCCTTGGTCCTTTAAAAACCTCTTTGGGACCCCAACAGGGAATATCCTTTATACCCCGGGCGTTTTGATTAGCTAGCGAACAAACAGTTTCCCCGGGCGAGTGGCAAATCACTAGACCAAAATATATTTAAACCTTTTTTGGGGGGTTTAGTGGCCCCCAAGTTTCCCCACTGTAAAAAGGAATATCAAAGGGAAAAAAAGGGGAAGGAGCTCGACCCTTCGAATTCAGTTGAACTCTGGGGGGGAAGCGAAAACCCCCCTTTTAACCCGCCAATAGAATCAGGTTTTTTCTTCCAACGTTTTTTCGGCCATGGGCCCCTAGAAGGTGAGCATGCACCACACCCCTAACAACTTTCCTGTGTTCCCCTGGCCCCCTTTATATAAAAATTTCTTTTTAGTACAAAAAACGGCCGGTGGAGGGGACCCGGGTTGTAAAACCCCTGTGGTACCTTTTCAAAAATTTTTAAATCCCCTTTTTCTTTTAAAAAGGGGGGGGGTTAAAGGAATTTCAGTTAAATTTTTGATTGGGCGACCAAAGGTGGGTTTTCTGTCGCCCCCCCCTCCACGAACTGTCTAGTTCCGCGGGGTCATGGGAATCATTCTTCTTTGGGGCCCGTTTTCCTGCACTGGGACATGGCGGGGGAAGTAAGATTCTCCATTACAAACCCTTAAATTTTTTGGGTACAGTTACTTAATAGCTATTTTTATTCCAGCCCCTACCAGTATAACTAAAAAGGGGGACCCGAATACAGCCAGGGCCATGCTCGTTATTTTGTTCACCGAATCACACATCGGCTTTTTAAAAGGACATCCCCATGAATACTTTTAAGACAGTTTTTTTAGTCCACTGTTGGGGAAAAAAACGCAAAATGGAAAAGTTCCCCAAACATTGCTTACTTTCCCCCATTTATATCTGCATTTATAGGGGAAAAAAAGGTTTAAACATCCCCAAATTTTCCCTTTTAATGGCAACCAAGGGCCGGAAAAAAGATTAACTCCCCCGAAAAGCGGGAAGACTACCAATCTGTCCCGCAGGATGGCGGCTCGGGATTTGTGGGGTGGCTCAGGAGCGCCCCACGGCCTTTTGGGTTTGGCCAAACCTTCCTGTTTTAAAAGGCCCCCAGTACGCTCCGGATTTGTATAATGTCCATATCTTAAAATTATTTTCCGGGACTGTGGGCTGTTCTCAGGGGGGGGAGAAAATGTCTCGAGAAAAAGCTCGGCCCCCTTGTGCAATTATTGTTTCCCCAAACCCACATTTTCCCAGGTTCAAAGTCTTTTCTTCTTCCGATCGAATACATCTCCATTCCAGTGTTCAGAAGTTATGAAAGAAACACCACTTTTAAACAAATCAGCTGCTTGTCAGTAATTGTTTGCCCTTATGAGTTCTTCTATATAGATATATATAATATATCGACCTATACCATTCTTACGTATATAGCTCAAAATCTAAAAATATCTTAATTCTCTGTCTCCGCATGTTAATGCAATAGTGTACATACGCCATCCACATATATATTTTCCTTGTCTCCTATACCATCTGTAGTTTTAAAGTCTAGATCTCTAATGATGTGTATATAATATATCTTATATCCTGTTCTGACATCTTGGTCAATAATTTCCAATCCAGCACAGTAATTGTGGAATCGTCCAAATAATTTTCCACAATACACAAACAAAGGTTTGGGACCGCCCCATATATTGTCGTCCAGACAATAAAGAATAAATGATTCAAAGTCTTAAATCAAAACAATGAACAGTTTAGTTCCAACAAAATGGCGAATTTATAGGGAAAAGGATTATGGGACAGGAAATGGTTGGCATGAAAACAGGAACCGGAATTAACATCATAATGATGAGACGGAAGTGAGGTGCTTTGATGGAGCCGGAAGTGACGTCATCATGGTTGGCCGAAGTGATGTCATTGTCCATTTTGGAAGCCGAAGTGGAGGAACTTATTTTTCTTCAGATTTTCTGTTGAGCAAAAGAGATTTAGGTAAGTACCACGTGACAACCCTCTATCTCGCGATGTTTCACTCACCTTTAGGCTCTTTGACTGCCTCCTAATCGCGACATGTGTGACATGACTCCCCCTCAGCCCAGACCCATCGGGTCGGTCGACCTGCACGAGAGGTCGTGTACCGAGAGAGCATCTCGTTGGCCTGTAAGGAACCCTTACATAAATGACACTGAAACGATAAGGCTGAAGATCTTAAAACCACCTAGTGATGCGAGGGTTAGACTCCCGATGAAGGGACATCCACTGTAAAGCAGCATGATCCGCCATCAGAGTAAACTCACGCCCCAATAGGTAGTACCTTAAAGACGTGACAGCCCACTTAATCGCCAAGGCTTCTCGCTCCACCGCAGCATACTTGGTCTCCCGGTCCAGCAGTTTCCCGCTAAGGTACATAGCGGGTGTTCAGCACCATCAACGACTGGCTCAGCACGGCACCCAATCCTGTGGCGTCGTCGGTCTGGAGGATGAAAGGAACAGAAAAATCAGGAGATCTTAAAACAGGTGCTGGCGTAAGGGCCAACTTTAAGTCACGAATGCTTTATCCACTGCATCATCCCATACCACTTTTAAAGGTGCTCGTTTCCTTGTTAAATTAGATAAAGGCGTAGCAATTTCTGAGAAATGCGGTACAAAATGCGCTAGATAGTAACCTGCCAATCCCAAAAATGCTTGTACCTGCCGCTTATTTATCGGACGGGGCCAATTCAAAATGGCATCAATTTTAGAACATTGTGGTTTAACAACCCCCCCTCCCACTAGGTAGCCTAAATATTTGGCTTCCTTCAACCCAAAGAAACATTTCTTTGGATTAATACGAAGACCTGCTGACGCTTAGCTTGGGAGTATTGTTTTAACCTGCCATACATGATCCTTCCACGTGCTGGAATAAATGACAACATCATCTAGGTAGGCAGCACTATATGAATTGTGGGGCCGTAGAGTGTGTCTACCAGGCGTACCAGACGCTGGAAGGTAGCTGGCCGATGCAAGCCAAAAGGAAGGACCTTGTATTGCCAATGTCCACTGGGTGTACTAAAAGCGGTTTTTCTTTGGCGTCCGCTAAGGGAATTTGCCAATACCCTTTTGTCATGTCAAGAGTAGTTAGGAATTGAGCGTTCCCTAACCGATCAAGTAAATCATCCACTCGCAGCATGGGATACGCATCAAATTTAGAGACCTGATTAAGTCGCAGAAAGTCATTACAGAACCTCCATGATCCATCAGGTTTAGAAACTAAGACAATTGGACTAGACCAAGGGCTATAGCTCTCCTCGATAACCCCCAGTTCTAGCATTCGTCTAATTTCCAACTCTACTTCCGCTTTCTTTGCCTCCCGAGCCTATAAGGTCTTTCTCTGACAATCACCCAGGGTTAGTAATAATGTCGTGAACAATCAACGCAGTACGCCCAGGTATCTCGCCCACAACTTTGGGACAGACAAGATAGCCGAGATCTTGTCGCTGTTCAGATGTTAATTCAGGGCCAAAATTAAGGTGGGCACATGACAAAGAGAGAACGAGGCTGACTGGATGAGGGATCAGGCTCCCTATCCTTCCATGGTTTCAGCAAATTAATATGATACACTCGCTCACTCGGTCGACATTCCGTTGTTTAACCAAATAATCAACGAGTCCTTTACTCTCCTTAATTTCATACGGGCCTTGCCAATGAGCTAACAATTTTGAATGAGAAGTTGGGACGAGTACCATCACACGATCACCCGGGACAAATTCCCGGATGGTGGTGTTTCGGTTATAATAACGGGACTGCGCTGCTTGTGCTTTTTCCAAATTTTCTTTTAGAATCGGCCTGATTTTCTCTAGTCTATCGGCGTAATTGCGCCGATATATTCAAGAATATTTGAAGTAGGAGGACTCTCCTCTTCCCATCCTTCTTTTAGCATGTCCAAAAGTCCTCTGGGTTGTCTTCCATATAATAATTCAAAAGGAGAAAAACCAGTAGAGGTCTGAGGGACTTCCCGATAAGCAAACAAAACGAGAGGAAGTAACTGATCCCAGTTTCTTCCATCCTCGTTAACTACCTTATGAACATCTGTTTTAAAGTTTGATTGAAAGCGTTCCACCAACCCGTCAGTTTGGGGATGATAGACAGAGCGCTTTCAGATGTTTTATTCGGAGTAATTTGGCTACTTCCCTGAACGCCTCGAGTGAAAGGAGTCCCTTGGTCCGTTAAAACCTCTTTGGGGATCCCAACACGAGCGAATATCCCTACTAATTCCCCGTGCGATGTTCTTCAGATAGCTGGTATAGCGGAACAGCTTCCGGAAAGCGAGTGGCATAATCTACTAGTACCAAAATATATTTAAAGCCTTTAACGAGGGTTCTAGTGGTCCCACGAGATCGACTCCGACTCGCTCAAAAGGAATATCAATAAGGGGAATAGGAACGAGAGGAGCTCGAGTCCTTCTTGGAATCTGGCGAAGTTGACACTCTGGGCAGGAAGCGCAAAATCGCCGGACCTCCTCATTAATTCCCGGCCAATAGAATCAGAGTTTTATTCTTTCCAACGTTTTTTCGGAGCCTAAGTGGGCTCCTAGAAGGTGAGCATGTGCTAATTCACACACCTTTCGCCGAAAAGTGCGTGGAATTAACAACAATGATCGCACTTCTCCCTCGTGTTCTGCCACTCTATATAATAATTCATTTTTAAGTACAAAGAACGGCATCGGTGGCATGGGATCCAGGGTTGTATAACCCTCAGTGGATACTACTGCATTTCTAATAAATTTTAAGGAATCATCGCTCCATTGTTCTCTTTAAAAGAGGACGGGTTAATAGGAATTTGGCAGTTAATTCTTGTATTGGGTCCTGTGCGACCTTAAAAGGTGGGTTTTCTGTCGCCACGCCCTCCACGTTAACTGTACTAGTTCCCGCAGAGGTCGATGGGACATCGATTCCTTCACATTGGGTACCCGTATGGGTCCGTGCTACTGTGGGACATGGCGTGGAGGCAGTCGGAGCAGTATTCTCCATTACTAAGCCTAAATATTTTTTAGGTACAGTTACGTTAATACCGCTAGTAATTTTATTCCAGTCCCTACCTAGTATAACTGGAAAGGGGGGATCCGGTAATACAGCCATGGCCATGCTCGTTAGGTTATTGTTCACCGATATCACACATCTGGCAGTTTTATAATACCGGACATCCCCATGAATACATTTAAGACTAGTTTTTACCTTAGTCCACTGTTGCGGTAAAACGAAACGGGCAGCAACAATGGAAATGTTACTCCCGGAATCAAACATTGCTCTTACCTTCCTGCCATTTATGATAACTGCACCTGTATAGGGCAGAGATAAAGGATTAGACACTGTGGCACAATACCTTTCTCCCTTTACTAATGAGCAATCCATAGGCTCGATGTGAAGTTGGGGACAGATGTCCAATCTCCCCACACTTGAAACAGCGGGAAGACTAGCACATCTGTCCCGTTTACGGATGGCAGGCTCGGGAGTTTGTCGGGTGGGCTCAGGAGCTGCCCCACGTGCCTGTTGGGTTTGGCGCGAGAACCGTTCTGACCGCCCTGATTTACAAGCCGCCCAGTGACGCTCCGGATTTGTATCAAGGTGTCCATATCTTGGAAATTATGTTTCCGGACTTGCTGGGCGATGTTCTCAGGGAGGGCATGCACAAATGTCTCGCACGCTAAAAGCTCGGCCACCTTGTGCGAATTATTGATATCGGGGCGTAGCCAGCGACATACTTTTCCCCAGGCTTCAAAGCCCTGGGTTCTTACTGGTCTTTCCGGATCGAATTGCCACTCCCTCCATTCCCTCGCCTGCTGTTCCGGGGATACGCCGTAGCGCTTGAACACCTCCGTTTTTAGAGCGTCATAATCAGCGGCCTGCTCCTCAGTTAGATCATAATAGGCCCTCTGCTCCGTTCCCTTCAGGTAGGGAGCCAGTTGGTACGCCCATTCCGACCTCGGCCACGCATTCCGCTTAGCGGTACGCTCAAAAATCAAAAATACGTTTCAATGTCATCTGTCTCCGTCAATGTAGTTAATGCAATAGGTGGTGACCGAAGCGACCTCCGTCCGTATCCCTGCAGCAGCACGAGCGTTGGCTTCCGCTACTTGGGTCCTCGTCTCAGCCCATCTGTAGTTTTAAAGTCTGAAGATCGCTCATGATGGTGTTTAGGGCGGTGTTCAGGTCCTGTTTCTCTGACATCTTGAAAACAGACGAAAAACAATCCTAGCCGAGCTCATAATTGTGGTGAAATGTTCTGGTCCAAATAATTTTCCACAATACACAAACAAAGGTTTGGGGACCGTCCCCATATATTGTCGTCCAGACAATAAAGAATAAATGATTCAAAGTCTTAAATCAAAACAATGAACAGTTTAGTTCCAACAAAATGGCGAATTTATAGGGAAAAGGATTATGGGACAGGAAATGGTTGGCATGAAAACAGGAACCGGAATTAACATCATAATGATGAGACGGAAGTGAGGTGCTTTGATGGAGCCGGAAGTGACGTCATCATGGTTGGCGGAAGTGATGTCATTGCGGCCATTTTGGAAGCCGGAAGTGGAGGAACTTATTTTTCTTCAGATTTTCTGTTGAGCAAAAGAGATTTAGGTAAGTACCACGTGACAACCCTCTATCTCGCGATGTTTCACTCACCTTTAGGCTCTTTGACTGCCTCCTAATCGCACATGTGTGACATGACCCCCCTCAGCCCAGACCCATCGGGTCGGGCGACCTGCACCGAGAGGTCGTGGTACCGAGAGAGCATCTGCGTTGGCCTGTAAGGAACCCTTACGATAAATGACACTGAAGCGATAAGGCTGAAGATCTAAAACCACCTAGTGATGCGAGGGTTAGACTCCCGATGAAGGGACATCCACTGTAAAGCAGCATGATCCGTCACCAGAGTAAACTCACGCCCCAATAGGTAGTACCTCAAAGCCGTGACAGCCCACTTAATCGCCAAGGCTTCTCGCTCCACCGCAGCATACTTGGTCTCCCGGTCCAGCAGTTTCCGGCTAAGGTACATAACGGGGTGTTCAGCACCATCAACGACTGGCTCAGCACGGCACCCAATCCTGTGGCCGATGCGTCGGTCTGGAGGATGAAAGGAACAGAAAAATCAGGAGATCTTAAAACAGGTGCTGACGTAAGGGCCAACTTTAAGTCACTGAATGCTTTATCCACTGCATCATCCCATACCACTTTTAAAGGTGCTCGTTTCCTTGTTAAATTAGATAAGGGCAGCAATTTCTGAGAAATGCGGTACAAAACGCGATAGTAACCTGCCAATCCCAAAATGCTTGTACCTGCCGCTTATTTATCGGACGGGCCAATTCAAAATGGCATCAATTTTAGAACATTGTGGTTTAACAACCCTCCCACTAGGTAGCCTAAATATTTGGCTTCCTTCAACCCAAAAAACATTTCTTTGGATTAATAGAAGACCTGCTGACGCTAGCTTGAGAGTTTGTTTTAACCTGCCATACATGATCCTTCCACGTGCTGGAATAAATGACAACATCATCTAGGTAGGCAGCACTATATGAATTGTGGGGCCGTAGCAGTGTGTCTACCAGGCGTTGGAAGGTAGCTGGCCCGTGCAAGCCAAAAGGAAGGACCTTGTATTGCCAATGTCCACTGGGTGTACTAAAAGCGTTTTTCTTTGGAGTCCGCTAAGGGAATTTGCCAATACCCTTTTGTCATGTCAAGAGTAGTTAGGAATTGCGTTCCCTAACCGATCAAGTAAATCATCCACTCGCGGCATGGGATACGCATCAAATTTAGAGACCTGATTAAGTCGCCGAAAGTCATTACAGAACCTCCATGACCCATCAGGTTTAGAAACTAAGACAATTGGACTAGACCAAGGGCTATAGCTCTCCTCAATAACCCCCAGTTCTAGCATTCGTCTAATTTCCAACTCTACTTCCGCTTTCTTTGCCTCCGGCAGCCTATAAGGTCTTTCTCTGACAATCACTCCAGGGTTAGTAATAATGTGAACAATCAACGCAGTACGTCCAGGTATCTCGTCCACAACTTTAGGGAACAGACAAGATAGACGTCTCGAGATCTTGTCGCTGTTCAGATGTTAATTCAGGGCCAAAATTAAGGTGGGCACATGACATAAAGAGAGAACGAGGCTGACTGGATGAGGGATCAGGCTCCCTGTCCTTCCATGGTTTCAGCAAATTAATATGATACACTCGTTCACTCGGTCGACGATTCGGTTGTTTAACCAAATAATCAACGAGTCCTTTTCTCTCCTTAATTTCATAAGGGCCTTGCCAATGAGCTAACAATTTTGAATGAGAAGTTGGGACGAGTACCATCACACGATCACCCGGGACAAATTCCCGGATGGTGGTGTTTCGGTTATAATAACGGGACTGCGCTGCTTGTGCTTTTTCCAAATTTTCTTTTAGAATCGGCCTGATTTTCTCTAGTCTATCGCGTAATTGCGCGATATATTCAAGAATATTTGAAGTAGGGAGGACCTCCTCTTCCCATCCTTCTTTTAGCATGTCCAAAAGTCCTCTGGGTTGTCTTCCATATAATAATTCAAAAGGAGAAAACCAGTAGAGGTCTGAGGACTTCCGATAAGCAAACAAAGCGAGAGGAAGCAACTGATCCCAGTTTCTTCCATCCTCGTTAACTACCTTACGTAACATCTGTTTTAAAGTTTGATTGAAGCGTCCACCAACCCGTCAGTTTGGGGATGATAGACAGACGTTTTCAGATGTTTTATTCGAGTAATTTGGCTACTTCCCTGAGCGTCTCCGAAGTGAAAGGAGTCCCTTGGTCCGTTAAAACCTCTTTGGGGATCCCAACACGAGCGAATATCCCTACTAATTCCCGTGCGATGTTTTTGTATTAGCTGAGCAACGGAACAGCTTCCGGAAAGCGAGTGGCATAATCTACTAGTACCAAAATATATTTAAAGCCTTTTAACGAGGGTTCCAGTGGTCCTACGAGATCGACTCCGACTCGTTCAAAAGGGATATCAATAAGGGGAATAGGAACGAGAGGAGCTCGAGTCCTTCTTGGAATCTGGCGAAGTTGACACTCTGGGCAGGAAGCGCAAAATCGCCGGACCTCCTCATTAATTCCCGGCCAATAGAATCGGAGTTTTATTCTCTCCAACGTTTTTTAGCCTAAGTGGGCTCCTAGAAGGTGAGCATGTGCTAATTCACACACCTTTGCGAAAAGTGCGTGGAATTAACAACAATGATCGCACTTCTCCCTCGTGTTCTGCCACTCTATATAATAATTCATTTTAAGTACAAAGAACGGCATCGGTGGCATGGGATCCAGGGTTGTATAACCCTCAGTGGATACTACTGCATTCCTAATAAATTTTAAGGAATCATCGTTCCATTGTTCTTTTTTAAAAGAGGACGGGTTAATAGGAATTGGGCAGTTAATTCTTGTATTGGGTCCTGTGCGACCTTAAAGGTGGGTTTCTGTCCACGCCTCCACGTTAACTGTACTAGTTCCAGAGAGGTCGATGGGACATCGATTCCTTCACATTGGGTACCCGTATGGGTCCGTGCTACTGTGGGACATGGCGTGGAGGCAGTCGGAGCAGTATTCTCCATTACTAAGCCTAAATGTTTTTTAGGTACAGTTACGTTAATACCGCTAGTAATTTTATTCCAGTCCCTACCTAGTATAACTGGAAAGGGGGGATCCGGTAATACAGCCATGGCCATGCTCGTTAGGTTATTGTTCACCGATATCACACATCTGGCAGTTTTATAATACCGGATATCCCCATGAATACATTTTAAGACTAGTTTTTACCTTAGTCCACTGTTGCGGTAAAGCGAAGCGGCAGCAACAATGGAAATGTTACTCCCGGAATCAAACATTGCTCTTACCTTCCTGCCATTTATGATAACTGCACCTGTATAGGGTAGAGATAAAGGATTAGACACTGTGGCACAATACCTTTCTCCCTTTACTAATGAGCAATCCATAGGCTCGATGTGACAGTTGGGGGACAGATGTCCAATCTCCCCACACTTGAAACAGCGGGGAAGACTAGCACATCTGTCCCGTTACGGATGGCAGGCTCGGGAGTTTGTCGGGTGGGCTCAGGAGCTGCCCCACGTGCCTGTTGGGTTGGCGCGAGAACCGTTCTGACCGCCCTGATTTACAAGCCGCCCAGTGACGCTCCGTGATTTGTATCAAGGTGTCCATATCTTGGAAATTATGTTTCCGGACTTGCTGGGCGATGTCTCAGGAGGGCATGCACAAAAGTCTCGCACGCTAAAAGCTCGGCCACCTTGTGCGAATTATTGATATCGGGCGTAGCCAGCGACATACTTTTCCCCAGGCTTCAAAGCCCTGGGTTCTTACTGGTCTTTCGGATCGAATTGCCACTCCCTCCATTCCTCGCCTGCTGTTCCGGGATACGCCGTAGCGCTTGAACACCTCCTTTTAGAGCGTCATAATCAGCGCCTGCTCCTCAGTTAGATCATAATAGGCCCTCTGCCCGTTCCTTCAGGTAGGGAGCCAGTTGGTACGCCCATTCCGACCTCGGCCACGCATTCCGCTTAGCGGTACGCTCAAAAATCAAAAAATACGTTTCAATGTCATCTGTCTCCGTCAATGTAGTTAATGCAATAGGTGGTGACCGGCGACCTCCGTCCGTATCCCTGCAGCAGCACGGCGTTGGCTTCCGCTACTTGGGTCCTCGTCTCGCCCATCTGTAGTTTTAAAGTCTGAAGATCGCTCATGATGGTGTTTAGGACGGTGTTCAGGTCCTGTTTCTCTGACATCTTGAAAACAGACGAAAAACAATCCTACCGAAGCTACAATTGTGGTGAAATGTTCTGGTCCAAATAATTTTCCACAATACACAAACAAAGGTTTGGGGACCGTCCCCATATATTGTCGTCCAGACAATAAAGAATAAATGATTCAAAGTCTTAAATCAAAACAATGAACAGTTTAGTTCCAACAAAATGGCGAATTTATAGGAAAAGGATTATGGGACAGGAAATGGTTGGCATGAAAACAGGAACCGGAATTAACATCATAATGATGAGACGGAAGTGAGGTGCTTTGATGGAGCCGGAAGTGACGTCATCATGGTTGGCCGGAAGTGATGTCATTGCGGCCATTTTGGAAGCCGAAAGTGGAGGAACTTATTTTTCTTCAGATTTTCTGTTGAGCAAAGAGATTTAGGTAAGTACCACGTGACAACCCTCTATCTCGATGTTTCACTCACCTTTAGGCTCTTTGACTGCCTCCTAATCGCACATGTGTGACATGACTCCCCCCTCAGCCCAGACCCATCGGGTCGGGCGACCTGCACCGAGAGGTCGTGGTACCCGAGAGAGCATCTCGCTTGGCCTGTAAGGAACCCTTACGATAAATGACACTGAAACGATAAGGCTGAAGATCTAAAAACCACCTAGTGATGCGAGGGTTAGACTCCCGATGAAGGGACATCCACTGTAAAGCAGCATGATCCGTCACCAGAGTAAACTCACGCCCCAATAGGTAGTACCTTAAAGACGTGACAGCCCACTTAATCGCCAAGGCTTCTCGCCCACCGCAGCATACTTGGTCTCCCGGTCCAGCAGTTTCCAGGCAAAGGTACATAACGGGGTGTTCAGCACCATCAACGACTGGCTCAGCACGGCACCCAATCCTGTGGCCGCGCCGGTCTGGAGGATGAAAGGAACAGAAAAATCAGGAGATCTTAAAACAGGTGCTGGACGTAAGGGCCAACTTTAAGTCACAATGCTTTATCCACTGCATCATCCCATACCACTTTTAAAGGTGCTCGCTTCCTTGTTAAATTAGATAAGGGCGTAGCAATTTCTGAGAAATGCGGTACAAAACGGCGATAGTAACCTGCCAATCCCAAAAATGCTTGTACCTGCCGCTTATTTATCGGACGGGGCCAATTCAAAATGGCATCAATTTTAGAACATTGTGGTTTAACAACCCCCCCTCCCACTAGGTAGCCTAAATATTTGGCTTCCTTCAACCCAAAAAACATTTCTTTGGATTAATACGAAGACCTGCTGACGCTAGCTTGAGAGTATTGTTTTAACCTGCCATACATGATCCTTCCACGTGCTGGAATAAATGACAACATCATCTAGGTAGGCAGCACTATATGAATTGTGGGGCGTAGCAGTGTGTCTACCAGACGCGTTGGAAGGTAGCTGGCGCGTGCAAGCCAAAAGGAAGGACCTTGTATTGCCAATGTCCACTGGGTGTACTAAAAGCGGTTTTTCTTTGGCGAGTCCGCTAAGGAATTTGCCAATACCCTTTTGTCATGTCAAGAGTAGTTAGGAATTGAGCGTTCCTAACCGATCAAGTAAATCATCCACTCTGCATGGGATACGCATCAAATTTAGAGACCTGATTAAGTCAGCGAAAGTCATTACAGAACCTCCATGATCCATCAGGTTTAGAAACTAAGACAATTGGACTAGACCAAGGGCTATAGCTCTCCTCGATAACCCCAGTTCTAGCATTCGTCTAATTTCCAACTCTACTTCCGAAAGGAAGGGAAAGGATTATGGGACAGGAAATGGTTGGCATGAAAACAGGAACCGAATTAACATCATAATGATGAGACGGAAGTGAGGTGCTTTGATGGAGCCGGAAGTGACGTCATCATGGTTGGCCGGAAGTGATGTCATTGCGGCCATTTTGGAAGCCAAAGTGGAGGAACTTATTTTTCTTCAGATTTTCTGTTGAGCAAAAGAGATTTAGGTAAGTACCACGTGACAACCCTCTATCTCGATGTTTCACTCACCTTTAGGCTCTTTGACTGCCTCCTAATCGCACATGTGTGACACCATATATATATATATATATATATATATATATATATATATATATATATATATATATATATATATATATATATATATATCATACACACACACATTATATCTATATCTATATATATATAGCAAAATACCTGCGCTTCGCAGCGGCGAAGTACTACCTTAAAAGTTTTATTAAGAAGAAAATTAAACCTTTTTAAACTGAGGGAAAATATACCAATAATTATTTGTTAAGGATCTCTTTGTATACCACATTGTGAGTTCGGCCCTCCGGTTGTAATATGACCAAGCTGTGCGCTGAGCTTACTCTTGAGTATGCAACGCACAGTTGGCCATGTGAACAGTAATCTTGTTTCAAATCTCACAGCTTGGATTGCTGCTGTCATAATCGGTTTGAGTTTCATGGTTTGTTTCAATTACGACAGTATTTGTAGGACTTGTGTTGAAGTGACATTCGGCATCTGTCAAGCGCTTGTAAGTATACAACCAGTTTCATCGATAACTTCACATCCAGCTTTTGAGAGTTTAAACATTCATAAACATCAAAGTGTCCACTACTGAAATCGTCACCTGTGAATCTAAGATGTTTAAGAGGCATTGGCGGTTGTCCAAAGGTATAAAATATATGGCCATTTCGTACACTTGAAAGACAACCGAACAATTCAGCGGCAGCCATCAACTCACATGCAGAACCATAGGTGAAGGGCTTAAGCATTTCACTCTTATAGTGCTCCTGTGTAATATAATTATCTCCTGTGTTTCCTGAAGAGGCATTAGCTCTCTTGGAAATTTGTTCTTTTGAAATTGTGGCACATTAAATAACTAAATAATATCGGAATATACCAGAAAAGGCGATATCCCTCCCATCGTGATTACGGGTACAAGAATCAGGTAACACAAAGGAATGCCCCCAGAATACTTCCAGTGAAACCTGTGTGAACATTGCTGTATTTTTCAATCAAAAAATTAATGATATTAGAGATAACATAGTATATCTCCCCAACACTGCAGAACCTCCAAAGCCCCGGTACTCCATTATAAACAAATTAAATGCTTACACCAGGATAGATTTACCTGAATTACACAGTATAATCTCTCAACTGAAACCCTCCACCTGCGTCCTTGACCCAATACCAACCAGGTTTTTCAAAGAAATATCAGGCGTGCTAATTGACAATATTCTGGACATAGTTAATTCGTCATTAGATACAGGGGTCTTTCCAGACTGTCTTAAGACTGCTGTAGTTAAACCCCTGCTCAAGAAAAATAATCTTGACCCGTCTGCCTTTGAAAATTTTAGACCCATCTCTAACCTGCCCTCCTTAAGTAAAATTCTAGAGAAGGCAGTCATTTTGCAATTAAATGACCACCTCAATAAACATGCTATTCTTGATACATTTCAGTCAGGCTTCAGAACAAATCACAGTACAGAAACTGCACTTGTTAAAGTAGTAAATGACTTGCGGGTAAATGCAGACAGAGGCCATTTATCTGTTCTCATCCTCTTAGATCTGAGTGCTGCATTTGACACCATTGATCACAATATTCTTAAAAATCGCCTTAGTCAATGGGTGGGCCTCTCTGGCAGTGTCTTAAATTGGTTTGAATCCTACCTGGCAGGTAGAAAATTCTTTGTGAGTTGTGGTAATCAAATCTCAAAGACACATGATATCCAATATGGTGTTCCACAAGGCTCTATCCTGGGTCCGCTGCTCTTCTCAATCTACATGCTTCTGTTAGGTCAGATTATCTCAGGTTACAATGTGAGTTACCACAGCTATGCGGATGACACACAGCTGTACTTATCTATAGCACCTGATGACTCTGACTCTTCGATACACTAACACAATGTCTTACTGGTATTACTGAATGGATGAATAGTAATTTTCTCAAACTAAATAAAGAGAAAACTGAAATTTTAGTAATTGGCAATAATGGATTCAATGAGGTTATCTGAAATAAACTTGATGCACTAGGATTAAAAATTAAGACGGAAGTAAAAAATTTAGGGGTAACCGTTGACTGTAATCTGAATTTTAAATCGCATATTCATCAGACCACTAGGACAACATTTTTTCACTTAAGAAACATAGCTAAAGTTAGACCTCTTATATCATTGAAAGATGCAGAGAAATTAATTCACGCTTTTGTTTTCAGTAGACTAGATTACTGTAACGCACTCCTCTCAGGACTACCCAAAAAAGACATCAATCACTTGCAACGAGTGCAGAATGCAGCTGCTAGAATCCTAACTGGGAAAAAAAAATCCGAACACATTTCTCCAGTTTTGATGTCACTACACTGGTTACCTGTGTCTTTCAGGATTGACTTTAAAATACTGCTTATGGTTTAAAGCCTTAAATAATCTCGCTCCATCTTATATATCGGAATGCCTGACACGTTATATTCCAAATCGTAGCCTTAGATCTTCAAATGAGTGTCTCCTTATAATTCCAAAAGCTAAACTTAAAAGAAGTGGTGAGGCGGCCTTCTGCTGTTATGCACCTAAAATCTGTAATAGCCTGCCAATAGGAATTCGCCAGGCAAATACAGTAGAGCACTTTAAAACACTGCTAAAAACACATTACTTTAACATGGCCTTTTTATAACTTCACTTTAACTTAATACTGATACTCTGTATGTTCAATTCTTCATAATAACTATTCACAGTGGCTCCAAAATCCATACTGACCCCTACTCTCTCTTCTGTTTTTTTTTCCGGTTTTTTTGTGGTGGTGGCGCGCCACCACCACCTACTCAAAGCATCATGATGCACCAACATTGATGGACTGAAAGCCAGAAGTCTACGTGACCATCATCATCAGGTCCTTCCATGAAAACCCTAAATACAAAGAGGTCTGTTTGACTAATGTTAGGTAGATTGCCCAGAGGGGACTGGGCGGTCTCTTGGTCTGGAACCCCTATAGATTTAATTTTTTTCTCCAGCCTTTGGAGTTTTTTGTTTTTCTGTCCACCCTGGCCATCGGACCTTACTCTTATTCTATGTTAATTAATGTTGACTTATGTTTATTTTTTATTGTGTCTTCTATTTTTCTATTCATTTTGTTAAGCACTTTGACCTACATTTTTTTGTATGAATATGTGCTATATAAATAAATGTTGATTGATTGATTGATTGAGAAAAAATATCTTTTATCTTACATTTACTGACGGTTAACTGTTACAGACGGGGAAGCATATGGACAGACTTTATCCAGGTGGGAAATCTGGATCAATACAGTCAGCCATTTTCTCGTCCCCACGCTGGGAGGTTTTTTGAACTTTGTCGACACTGCCTCCAAGGGTCTGGCTGTTGTCCAAGCCTTTATAATGTCTTGCTGGTCTTCTCTGTCTCCAAACAAGGGCTGAATTCCTCCTCCACAAAATACAGAAATATCATAGTGGTTACATGCTGGTTCTCATTCTCCCAATAAGGAAAGAAGAGTTTGTGCTGACAGAGGACAGAAATACCCTATTCTGTGTTTAAGATGACTATACAAGCCTCCAGTTGTCTTTGGCTATCTAATCCAATGCTTGGCTAGCAATTCTAACTGCTGCGCCCCTGTGTGCCAAATTTAACATGCACATGTGAATAAAACTCTTAACAGTATTGTCCAGATATAGTGACATAAAGAAAAATGTAATATAACATCCTGTACCATCATCAGTCCACACCTTGAACCTGTCCCAGATATTCAATACATAAGACACAATGTTTCTCCAGATATCAAGAGTGAGCCTGATATGGCCATGCAATATGTAACACAGAGAATGGAAAAGATAGGTGCCATCTCCGGGCATGGAAACCACTCAGTAAGTGACAGTTCTTTGATCGATGGTGATCACCTCGATAGACATGTTAATGCGGGTACGGTTGGAATGATAAAGGAAATGGGTACCTGAACAATGTAAAGTAAGTCTAAAATACCTACACAATAACTATAATCGTAATAAACGAACAATAAAACAGCGGAGAAACCGTAGATTAAATAAAAAGGCTGTAGTTATCAGCAGGGGAGACATGAATCCTGTGGAAGCAAGGAAGGGAATGGAGAGACTGGAGCGAAGGACGGCCTTATATAGGCAGGCAGCCAACAATGTGGGAGGCTTGGGATGGGGGACCCAACGCCGCCTCACAAAGTGACTGAGCTGCAGGCTATGGATGTATATATGTATGTAAGTAGGATTCTGTTAGCGTTGGGAACCTGCGTACCAAATTTCTTGAAGATGGGCCCATAAGTAACAAAGACTGTTGAAAAGTTCAATATGGCGGCCATCAGTGGTATCATGCCACCGAAATAAGTACCAAATTTCAGCTTTCTACCTACGGGAATTTGGAGAATTAGTGACATTGGAAAGTTCAATATGACGGCTGACAGTGGCGTCATACCACCAAATAAGTAATGCACATTGGTTTCGGTTAGCTCAGGGAAGCCGCCTACCAAATTTCGTGAAGATGGGGCCATAAATAAGAAAGTTTAACATGGCGGATGTTGTTGACTGTTATGACCGTTATGCGTAGAATTTCAAAATTAAACCTGCTTGACTTTTGTAAGTAAGCCATAAGTAATGAGCCTTCCAAATTTCAGCCTTCTACCTACACGGGAAGTTGGAGAATTAGTGACGTTGGAAAGTTCAATATGGCTGACAGTGGCGTCATACCACCGAAATAAGTATGTACATTGGTTTCGGTTAGCGCAAGGAAGCCGCCTACCAAATTTCGTGAAGATGAGACCATGAATAAGAAAGTTCAACATGGCGGACGTTGTTGACCGTTATGACCATTATGCGTAGAATTTCTAAATGAAACCTGCTTAACTTTTGTAAGTAAGCTGTAAGGAATGAGCCTGTGAAATTTCAGCCTTCTACCTACATGGGAAGTTGGAGAATTAGTGACGTTTGGAAAATTCAATATGGCGGCCGACAGTGGCGTCATACCACCGAAATAAGTACGTACATCGGTTTTGGTTAGCGCAGGGAAGCCACCCACCAAATTTCATGAAGATGGGGTCAGCCTTCTACCTACACGGTAAGTTGGAAAATTAGTGATGTTGGAAAGTTCAATATAGCGGCCGACAGTGGCATCATACTGTAGCGACCCGGCAGTCAGCGCTGCCGGAGTGATGCATTATGGGAAGGTTGTACGTTCACTGCTTTTTATAATGTTTTTCCTGTTGTATTTATTAATGTCTTAACTTGTAAATAATTGTTGTGTTTGTGTTCAATTAGTTGGGTGGGTTTGGGTCATCGCCGTCCGGGGTTATTTATTTTGTAAAAAGTACCGTTTATGTGAAATGTGTCTTCGTGCATGACCTTGACCATGGCAGTGCAATAATGTCGAGCTTTGTTTACTGGCTATCTGTGAATAAAGAGATACAACAGGACAGAGCTGTTATTCATTGCTGAGATTTTATCGAAGCAATTAATGCCGAGACACTTGGAGTCGTGCGGTGTATGGGACACGAGTGCTCGTTACTTGAGAAGCTGGGTACAGCTGCGTGCTGCCGAGACACTCGTAGTCGTGCGGTGTATGGGACACGAGTGCTCGCTACTTGAAGAGCTGGGTAAAGCTGCGTGCATAACGCTGGCAATCCGCTAGCCGACAGCTTGGGAGAGGTGCACGGCTTTAAAAACTTCAAGACTCGACCACAGGTCGCTACATTGGTGTCAGAAGTGGGAGACCAGGCTGTTTAGAAGACGCCGCTATGGAACAGAGTCTTGAAGAATTAGAGTGTGCCATCTTAGAGAACAGCGTTACGTTAGAGCGCCTGATCAGCGGAGCTGTGCGGAGAAAAGCGGCAGACCGGCCTGATGGTACCAGTATTCCCCGGACAGTGTTGCGATCTTCTGAGCACGGCCAGAGGGGCCGCCGCGCCGCAGCGATACCCCAGGTTACCAGTCGGACGGTCCGCTTCTCACAGTCACCTGCTAAGCTGCCGCGATACAGCGGATTGACTCCTTTAGAACCATACCTCGCACAAGTGGATCTGGCCGCGATACACAATGAGTGGAACCATGAGGAAGCTGCGACACACTTGGCCCTTGCCTTGGAGGGTCCTGCACTTCAGGTACTCATTGATCTGTCATCGGAAGAGTGTCGTGATCTTCAGGCTCTCACCGCTGCTCTCACCCGTGCTTTGGACAAAGAACTTCAGCAGAATGCAACAGAGACAAGCTGACTAGCCGACGTCGGCATGAAGGTGAGAGTATAGGAGCCTTTGCCGCTGACGTCAGGGTATACACGAAAAGGTTACCCTACTTTCTCAACAGCAGTGAGGGAAGAACTCGGCCTTCATGCTTTCCTGCGGGGCCTCACACCAGAACATCTTCGCCAGCATGTCTGTCTATCGTCACCCCGAGATTTGAGCAAGGCACTAAAAGAGGCTGAGCGGGTTGAAGACGTACTACAGGCTGAGTCACCGATAAGACAAACGCCACGACCGAGTTGACTAACAAGAGCCGCTTGAGCGAAGGGCGAAGGGGACCTGTCTGAGGCAGTGGAGGTCAGCGCGCCCAATCAACATCAACCCCGACGAGACAACGAGTGGACTGCTGTTTTAGATGCGGAGAACCAGGGCACTTTGCCAGGGATTGCCCTGCCCCAAGTCCGTTGCCTCGTACAGCATCACCGCAGGGAAACGACATTGGGGTGAGGCCGTGAGGGGGCCCTCGCTCCGTTTTTCAGCACCCCTCAACAAAGACTGCTTCAAAGTTGGGGCTGTGGATTTTCCACTGGACTATACCTAGACTGCACTATTGATGGACGGCCATGCGTGCCTTAGTGGACACGGGTCCACTATTTGTTTGCTAAGAAAAGGAGTGTTGCCAGAAACAGCTAGTCTTCTTCCCGAGGGCTGGACCCCACAAATAGCGAACTACGACGGTTACGGGTGAGCGGACAGTAATGCCCGGAAAGAAACTGTTATCTGTGGTGGTAGGGACGAGCCAGACCAACCACGAATTCTGGCTTCGGACATTAAAGACCAGTGCATTATTGGGTTGGACTTGTTGGCCCACTGGGGAGCATGTGTTGATGTGTCTAGGGCCGTCCTCTGCCTAGGTAATGAGACTGTGTCGCTCCAATCGGGCTGGAACCGTCCTGGAAGGGCTGCTGGCTTGGATTTGCCTGGATACCACGGATCGCCGGCTTCCGACCGTTGTTCGGAAGATGCAGAGACTCAAGGGGACCCCCAGGAGAATGTTGCAGCTCAGACCACTGCTTCCCAATGGTTTTCCTCACGCGACCACCCATCAGCTGAGACAGTTGCCGCTGTAGAGGAATTGGGCCGTCGAAGTGGGGAACATCTGAACGCGCCACAGCAGGAGCAACTTCAACAACTATTGAGAGACTTTGTGGACATTTTTGCGGCTCGAGAGGAGGACTGTACTAGAACGAATTTAGTGAAACACCACATAGACACTGGCCATGCCGCTCCCATTCGTTTGCGCCCCCACCGATTGCCTCTTGCGAAGCGTCAAGCTGCCGAGGAAATGATTTGTGAGATGGCAGCCAACGACGTTATTGAGCCTTCGGACAGCCCCTGGGCTGCACCAATGGTCATGGTACGGAAGAAAACGGGGGGTTGGCGCCCCTGTGTGGACTTTCGGAGGCTAAACGAAGTGACTCGAAAAGACTCATACCCACTGCCATGCATCGATGATGCATTGGATTATGTGGCTGGATCCTGTTGGTTCAGCACCCTGGACTTGCGCAGTGGGTATTGGCAAGTGGAACTGGCACCAGAAGACCGACACAAAACCGCATTTACCATAGGACAAGGGCTGTGGCAATTCAAGGTGATGCCGTTTGGACTGTGTAACGACCGCCACCTTTGAAAGACTGATGGAGCGGGTCCTAAAAGACATTCCCCGAACCCGATGTGTGGTCTATCTGGACGATCTTTTAATCCATGCCAGAGACTTTGATCAGGCTGTCCACAATTTAAGGGAAGTCTTGACAGCCGTTCATAGCGCCGGATTGCGGTTGAACCCCGCGAAATGTAACCTCCTCTCCCGACAAACTCAGTTTCTGGGACATGTGGTTAGCGAGAGTGGAGTGGCTACCGACCCAGCGAAGGTGACTGCCGTGAGCAACTGGCCCCCACCAGCCAACATCACTGAACTGCGGAGCTTTCTGGGCTTAGCCTCATACTACCGGAGATTCGTGAGAAACTTTGCAACCATTGCTAGCCCCTTGCACCAGCTGACGAGGAAGGGCCAACAGTTTGGGTGGACGGAGGACTGCGCCGCTTTTCAACAATTAAAAGCTGCTCTTACCAGTGCACCTGTCCTGGCTTACCCTGACCCCAACCAACCCTTTATTTTGGACACTGACACTAGTAATGTGGGGGTTGGCGCAGTACTCTCCCAGAGGGGGGAGACCGGAGAGAGAGTGGTGGCCTACTATAGCTGCAGCCTCAGTCGACCGGAGAAAAATTACTGCGTTACCCGGCGGGAGCTATTGGCAGTGACTCTGGCAGTACGACACTTCAAGCCTTACCTTTTGGGCACTAAGTTTACAATTCGAACTGACCATGCTAGCCTTACATGGCTGTTAAACTTCCGGCAACCTGAGGGCCAGGTGGCAAGGTGGATAGAAATACTTCAGGAGTATGATTTTGAGGTGCAACACCGACCAGGACGGCAGCATGCAAATGCTGATGCCCTCTCCAGGCGACCATGCGTCCTCGACGACTGTCGATATTGCCGCCGGCAAGAGGAAAGGGGTATGGGACCATCATCATCAGCAGCCGGGCTAGAGGACACTGATGGAGCAGGGGAACCATTCACCATCGACCAGTTACGGCAACTACAAGCAGACGACCCAGTGCTAGAGGAGGTAAGGGGTTGGCTGGAGACCCAGGAATGCCCGATTGGCAAACCGTGTCTTCCCAGGGCCGGAACTCAAGTTGTTACATTCGCAGTGGGGCAGCCTGGAGTTGCACGATGGTGTGATCTACAGAAGATGGCAGGCACCAAGGGGGGGTACTGACCGTTTGCAACTTCTGGTTCCCCAGGCTTTACGCACAACGGTCCTCCGTTGGGTTCATGGAGCAGCTGGATCTGGGCACTTTGGAAATGCAAAGACAGTGCGTCGGCTGCGGCAGCGATTCTATTGGCCCGGATGTCGACAAGATGCGGAGATGCACGTCCACTGTTGTGACGTTTGTACGGTGCAGAAAGGACCTGGCCAACGCTCTCACGCGCCACTACAACAGTATCTTGTCGGGGCTCCCATGGAGAGGATTGGGGGAGATGTACTGGGTCCTTTCCCTATCACGAGGCAGGAAATCGTTTTGTTTTGGTGGCGATGGACTACTTTACCAAATGGCCGGAGGCATATGCCATTCCAGATCAAAGTGCCTCCACAGCCGCTCAAAAATTGCTGGACGAGATGTTCACTCGATTCGGGGTGCCGAATGAACTGCACAGCGATCAAGGGCGGAACTTGAGAGCCGTTTGTTTAAAGAGGTGTGTCAGCGGCTGGGGTGAAGAAGACCGAACCACTCCCCTTCACCCTCAAAGCGATGGACTGGTCGAACGGTTTAACCGCACCCTGGCCGCCCAACTTGCCATCCTCACTAGTCAACACCAGAGAGACTGGGACCAACATTTGCCTCTGGTCTTGTGGGCGATAGGACGGCCGTTCAGGAATCGAGTCAGTGCACACTGGCGGGCTGATGTTCGGAAGAGATGCGCGACGCCGGTGGACTTGGTGTTTGGCTCGCCCCTGAACCTGAGCTTGTTGGCGGTCACGAGACGGACTATTTCCGACGATTAAAAGAGCGGCTGAACACCGTGCATAAACTGGCCACGGAGGCACTAGCGGAGCTGGAGCCTGTCAGAAACGGGCATATGACATTCGGGCTCATGGTCCAACTTTCAAACAAGGGGACAAAGTGTGGGTCTTTGCCCACAAAGGAAATGGGGGTTGTCCCCAAAACTGACACACCATTGGCAGGGACCGGAGAAATTCTGGACATAATTTCGGAAGTTGTTTTTCGAGTCCGAATGCCTGGAGGGGGCAGACGGGTGGTGCTACATAAAGATCGTTTAGCACCATACCACCCATTGGCCCCAGCACCAGAAGGAATTGGAACTCAAAGTGGCTCTCCAACCTCCACACTCGGTGTCGAGACAGACATTGAAAGTCTCCGGACTGAACCTGACACGAGTAGTGGCGAGTCAAGCAGGCCAAAGCGTGTTTCGCTGACGGGATATTTATTAGACTTTGAATGTAACGATTAGGGTTGTGAGGACACTAAACCCTCTTGGGAGGGGGCTATGTAGCGACCCGGCAGTCAGCGCTGCGGAGTGATGCATTATGGGAAGGTTGTACGTTCACTGCTTTTTATAATGTTTTTCCTGTTGTATTTATTAATGTCTTGTAAATAATTGTTGTGTTTGTGTTCAATTAGTTGGGTGGGTTTGGGTCATCGCCGTCCGGGGTTATTTATTTTGTAAAAAAGTACCGTTTATGTGAAATGTGTCTTCGTGCATGACCTTGACCATGGCAGTGCAATAATGTCGAGCTTTGTTTACTGGCTATCTGTGAATAAAGAGATACAACAGGACAGAGCTGTTATTCATTGCTGAGATTTTATCTAAGCAATTAATGCCGAGACACTCGTAGTCATGCGGTGTATGGGACACGAGTGCTCGTTACTTAAGAAGCTGGGTACAGCTGCGTGCTGCCGAGACACTCGTAGTCGTCCGTGTATGGGACACGAGTGCTCACTACTTGAAGAGCTGGGTAAAGCTGCGTGCATACGCTGGCAATCCGCTAGCCGACAGCTTGGGAGAGGTGCACGGCTTTAAAACTTCAAGACTCGACCACAGGTCGCTACAATACCATTGAAATAAGTACGTACATCAGTTTCGGTTAGCGCAGTGAAGCCGCCTACCAAATTTCGTGAAGATGGGGCCATAAATAAGAAAGTTCAACATGGCGGACGTTGTCGAACGTTATCAACCATTATGACCGTTACGCGTAGAATTTCGAAATAAAACGTGCTTAACTTTTGTAAGTAAGCTGTAAGGAATGAGCCTTCCAAATTTCAGCCTTCTACATACACGGGAAGTTGGAGAATAAGTGATGAGTCAGTGAGTGATTGAGTGAGTGAGTGAGTGAGTCAGTCAGTCAGTCAGTCAGTGAGAGCTTTGCCTTTTATTAGTATAGATATATACACATATCAACATACTGTATATAAACACATACATATACATACATACATACACACATACATATACATATATACATACATACATACATACAGATAAATACACATATATACACACATACACATACATATATATACACAGACACATATATACATATATACAGATCTAGATATATATACATATCTACATATATATATATATATAAAACATACATATATGAGGGGCCGCTCAGAAAAAAAAGATTGGTTCGTAAATATATACATTGGTCCTGATATATATATATCGGTTCAGATACATTGGTTTGAATATATACATTGGTTTTAATACATCCATTCAGATATATATTTCGGTTCAGATATATACATTGGTTGGGATATATTGGTTGAGATATATACATCGGTTTGAATACACCCGGTCAGATATATACATTGGTTTAGATACATTGGTTGAGATATATATATTGGTTAAAATAGATTGGTTTAGATATTTACATCAGTTCAGATACATCCGTTCAGATATATACATTGGTTGGGATTTATGGGCAGGCACAATGCGGCCACCCATGTTTAGCATCTCCCTTTCGCTTCATCATTGCTTCAACACTGTTGTAATTATTGTGCACATTTTATACAAGTAGCATACGCCTGTCTGTCGCATTTTGTTTCATAAGCCCTCTTGGTTGGGGATCCTCAATTTCAAAGCACTTTTTTTCCTTTCATTATTTAAAACACTCGCACAGATACCCGCCTCTTCGCCTCGCTCCGTCCCGCCCCGGCTCATTGTACCCGCCTCAATCGCTCCCTCTTGTCCCTCTCATGACAGATTCTTCTCAAAAGCAGAGTTACCAGAAAGCATTAATCGCAACCACAGTACGTCCCATTTTTTCACCTTATGAGACGCTGATTTATCATTGGTGGAAAGCCGCCTGGTGATATCTGTTATTCCGTATTGGCAGCATTTCATTAAAGGGCGATCTGCTTCAGCAAGGAACTTAGTCCTGTTTGCTGAAAGGATGTTATGGAGGAAAACACTGAAGTTGCTCTGTTTCTTTAAATGTTCATCAGGGATCAAAATGACCAGAATATTCCCGCTTCACAAATAACTGACGTTTAACTGTTTTTTACAGTAAAACTAACACAACCACACACAAGCACGTACACGCTAACACACTCACTCAAACTCACAAATCGTGGGTCGCACGTACTACTGATTAAGCGTATCTGTCAAGGGCAATTATTTTTTCACCCCATAAAACAGATTCTTCTCAAAAGCTGAGATACCAGGAAGCATTGATAGTAACCGCAGTACCTCCCAGTTTTTCACATCAACAGACGCTGGTTTATCATTGACTGGAAGCCGCCCGGTGATTTCTGTTATTCCGTATTGGCAGCATTTCATTAAAGGGCCATCTGTTTCAGCAAGGAACTTAGTCCTGTTTGCTCAAAGGATGTTATGGAGGAAAACACTGGAATAGCGCTGTTTCTTCTGAATGTTTATCAGTGTTCAGGCACCAAAATGATCAGAATATTCCTGCTTCACAAATAACTGATGTCTGTTTTTATTGTAAAACTGAGAAAACCACACACACACGTACACAACACAAACACTCAAACTCACAAATCGTGGGTCGCACACACTACTGATTAAGTGTATCTGTCACGGACGATCATTTTTTTCACCCAATAAAACTTTAGTTCGTCAAAGTTAGAAAGCAGCGCGGTGATTTCTATTATTCCTTATTGGCAGCATTTAATTTAAAGATGATTCACGTCAACAAGGCGAAAGAGTCTCTTATTTTGACAGGACGAAAACTCTTTTTTAGGCTTAAGCATTTTTGATTGACTTACAAAAGACAATAGTTATTACTTACCCTCTTTGCTTCAAATTGGCTTTTTAAAAAACCTTTTTGATATAATTTGTTTATGGCAGTATAAAATAAAAAAAGTAGTGTTCAATATTATAATGCTCGTATCTAACAGGAAGAGGTGGTGGTAGGAGTAAGATTGCTGTCTCGCAGTTAAATGATCACTGGTTTGTGTCCGGGGGGCTTCCTTTCTGTTATTTTATTTATTTATTTTTACAAATTGCTTTGAGTAGTAAGAAAGGCGCTATAAAAAGTAAGGAATTAATAACATTATTATTATTATTTATTATTATTATTATTATTATTATATTATTATTTATTATACGTGTGAATGCGTGATCAAATTCAGCCGCTGCGTAGTGGGGTGTGAATAGGAACAATACCACGAGTTCATTGAAATAATTACACAGCAAGCTGCACATGCAATACAAACATAATGTGTATATTATTGAAGTAAATGTTCATATAAATTAATTATATACAAATTTTTTAACAAGTTGAGAGATGTCAACTGGTTAAAATGCACGAAATTATACATGTATTGCTTTATAGTCCACATATAGTGTATGTATATTATTAAAATAATGGTATAAAAATCATATAAAATGGTATAGAATCTGCGTCGTATACGTATTTTGTGTCATATTTCTTCAAAGAAGTTTTTAATTAGTTTGCTTTAAAAAATCTTACGGCAAACATGTGAACCGTTGAAAATCGCTGATCTTGATCAATTTATTTTAACCAGTGCTCCGTGCAAAATGCTGTCATATCTGTTAGCCTGCAGGTATATTAAACGCTATTGACGTTTTACTGGGGTGCTTAGTGATTGAGGGTGGACAGTAAACTTTGTTAAAATGATATCGAAAAATACCAGTCGTCAGTTGTGTTTTCAGTCATTTTGGCGTGTTTACTGTTCTGTTACCAAAAAATTATTCAACGGGGCTCATCAACAAAGAATCATGGATAGTAAGATTTAGTAAAATATCAGTAATAATAATACGTTGCTCGACACCCAGTATCACTTTACAAAGACATTTAAAATACAGTTCGTTAAAATAAATGTAGCAATCCATTGTCATGCTATAAGTGACAGCTTGCTCTTAAACATTTACACAGGTGGTTTTTCCTGGGAATAAAAAAGGGGAAAAAATCCACGGGAAAGGTTTTGTTGTTGACCTCAAATTTCACCTCCGCCATGTGAGTCATTAAAACTGTTGGAATGAAATATACAGTAGTTCTATATAAATAAATAAATAAATTTCCTATCACACCCACCCTTTCACCCCTGTACATTGGAGAGGAATCTCATTTTCACAGCAGGTGCAATTATCCTATAAAACACATAGGAGTTCTGTGCACCGTTTTTCATGGGAGATTACAACTCATCAAATGTATTTAAAAAACCTTTAGCAGCCTGTGGCATTCCTCATCTGCAGTGGTCCATTACAAAATGAACACCAGGCAGTTAAAATTGTGCACAGTCTCTTTAATAAGCCTATCAGACAGTCTTTTATTGCACTTTCATATTGAGTGTATCTCTTAATCCCTTCTAGCAGAGGAGACACTTATTTCCACAGCTTGGTCTATGCTGTAGAAATGTGCGCCCCCGTCTTCTGCTTGTAAATTAATACTGGAATTACAAAACTGTCCACAGTTTATTTAAAGAGATTGAAGGAAGTCTTCTATATCACTTTTTTGTCTACTATGTCCTTACTCATCCACTAATTAAAAAAAAAAATCAAGCGCTTACACTGTCTTTTTTAAGTATGTCTATGAAAATTGCTGTGAATAGCCAGAAAATGCTGTATCAATGTAAGATATTATTATTATTATTATTATTATTATTATTATTTAGGTTTTTTAAAATCCAAATAAACCTGATAGGACTTCTTCCAAGATATGTGCCACTCTAGCGTACCAACAATGTCAAAATGATTAGGAAATTTTGTGATCAGTTTGTTTAAAGTATATTAAGCAAAAAATAACTTTTCATCATCTTCTCATTTCTATTTTGGCATTTCAGGATACAGTATATACTGCAAATATAAATTTAAATTGTAACCGCTGACAATTATTTACTAGTGCGCTTGCATTTTCCATAAAACAGCTTCAATATGTGCACAAAGTATAGGTGATAAAACACACAAATTCTGACATTAGCATGACTGTTGAAGGAAAAACATGTATTAGAAAGTATTCTATGGAGTTTTCATAAATTAATCATTACATACCTTTTGAGGTTTCTTGATATATTTTGTAATCAGGTTTTTAAATTTTTTTTGGTTTTTACAGCCACTTCACAGATCAACAATCCCCAGCTTGGTCACTGTCAGAATAAGTCTTTTAACTTTTTTCCTGTATCCATTAATACATTTTCCGGGTTTCACTATCTATCTGAAAGAGGTGGCATCAGGTTGGGTGGCACTTTTAAATTGTAGTAGTATGAGCGAGCGTCAGTATGGCAAGCACTAGACTGGCATTTATTTCTGTTTCATTTTTTGTCTTCTAGCCAAAACCTGTAAATCTCTTTTGTAAATGGGTGGCTTGGATGGAGGACAGATACTAACAATTTTTAAGGCTATTTAAAACAATACTAAAACATATTTGTGTATGTGTGTTGTAGTGCCCCATGTTGTAAGTGGATCCATTGAAGAAGTCAACTTAAACAAAGAAAATGTACATTTTGCAGGTTTGTTTGAAGTGTTTTACATTATAACCATATTATTAATTGCTGCGTGAATATACTTTTTTCTAGGGGATGACCTTTACTATTGTCAAAAAAGACAAGCAGGGCAACAGGAGGAATATGAAAGTTATTTGTTGAGTTTAGGAGACAAAGGATACTTGTAAGGAAGTTCAGCCCAGTGCTATCGGTGTACATTCTGGAATTTATAAAACTGCTGATATTATTTCACAAAGATGTTACTGGCCTGGTTTTATGCTGACATTAAAATGGCTATGTTTTCTGATAATTATAATCATTATTTTAATTAAAAGACTATAATTGTAAGAACAGATTCAATAAAAAGTTTTAATATCTCAGTTGCTGCTTGTAGGACTCTTTAATTGACTTGTCCTACAAAGCACCCCAGTAAAACGTCAATAGCGTTTAATACACATGCAGCCTTAGAACGCAGACATCAGGACATCGCTGCATGTGCATGTTTACTAACAGATATGGCAGCATTTTGCACGGAGCATGCATTTAAACAAATTGATTTGTTTAATTGAACAAATTGAACAAATTTGGCACAAAATAAGTCTACGAAGCAGATTCTATGCCATTTTATAGGATTTTTATATCATTATTTTAATAATATACATACACTATGTGTGGACTATAAAACAATACATGTATAATTTTGTGCATTTTAACCAGTTGACATCTCTCAACTTGTTAAAAACTTGTATATAATTAATTTATATGAACCTTTACTTCAATAATATACACATTATGTTTGCATTGCGTGTGCACCTTGCTGTGTAATTATTTCAATGAACTCGTGGTATTGTCCCTATTCATACCCCACTACGCAGCGGCTGAATTTGATCATGCATTCACACGTATAATAATAAATAACAATAATAATAATATTACTACTATCATTATTCTTTTTATTAATTCCTTACTTTTTTTTTTATAGCGCCTTTCTTACTACTCAAAGCAATTTGTAAAAATAAATAAATAAATAAATAAAATAACAGAAAGCAAGCCCCCAGGACACAAACCAGTGATCATTTAACTGCAAGTCAGCAATCTTACTCTTACCACCACCTCTTCCTGTTAGATACCATCCATCCATTTTCTAACCCGCTGAATCCGAATACAGGGTCACGGGGGTCTGCTGGAGCCAATCCCAGCCACCACAGGGCACAAGGCAGGAACCAATCCTGGGCAGGGTGCCAACCCACCGCAGGACACACACAAACACACCCACACACCAGGGCCAATTTAGAATCGCCAATCCACCTAACCTGCATGTCTTTGGATCGTGGGAGGAAACCCACGCAGACACGGGGAGAACATGCAAACCCGGGTCTCCTAACTGCGAGGCAGCAGCGCTACCACTGCGCCACCATGCCGCCCCCTGTTAGATACGCGCATTATAATTTTGAACACTACTTTTTTATTTTATACTGCCATAAACAAATTATATCAAAAAGGTTTTTTAAAAACCCAATTTGAAGCAAAGAGGGTAAGTAATAACTATTGTCTTTTGTAAGTCAATCAAAAATGCTTAAGCCTAAAAAAAGATCGTCCTGTCAAAGAGACTCTTTCGCCTTGTTGACATGAATCATCTTTAAATTAAATGCTGCCAATAAGGAATAATAGAAATCACGGAGCTGCTTTCTAACTTTGACGAACTAAAGTTTTATTGGGTGAAAAAAACGATCGTCCATGACAGATACACTTAATCAGTAGTGTGTGCGACCCACGATTTGTGAGTTTGAGTGTTTGTGTTGTGTACGCGTGTGTGTGTGGTTTTCTCAGTTTTACAATAAAAACAGACATCAGTTATTTGTGAAGCAGGAATATTCTGATCATTCTGGTCCCTGATCACCGATAAACATTCAGAAGAAACAGCGCTATTTCAGTGTTTTCCTCCATAACATCCTTTGAGCAAACAGGACTAAGTTCCTTGCTGAAACAGATCGCCCTTTAATGAAATGCTGCCAATACGGAATAACAGAAATCATCGGGCGGCTTTCGGTCAATGATAAACCAGCGTCTCTTGAGGTGAGAAAATGGGAGGTACTGCGGTTGCTATCAATGCTTCCTGGAAACTCAGCTTTTGAGAAGAGTCTGTTTAATGGGGTGAAAAAATAATCGCCCTTGACAGATACACTTAATCAGTAGTACGTGCGACCCACGATTTGTGAGTTTGAGTGTGTGTGTGAGCGTGTATGTGCTTGTGTGTGGTTTTGTTAGTTTTACTATAAAAAAGTTAAACGTCAGTTATTTGTGAAGCGGGAATATTCTGGTCATTTTGATCCCTGATGAACATTTAAAGAAACAGAGCAACTCCAGTGTTTTCCTCCATAACATCCTTTCAGCAAACAGGACTAAGTTCCTTGCTGAAGCAGATCACCCTTTAATGAAATGCTGCCAATAGGGAATAACAGATATCACCGGGCGGCTTTCCACCAATGATAAACCAGCGTCTCATGAGGTGAAAAAATGGGACGTACTGTGGTTGCGATTAATGCTTTCTGGTAACTCTGCTTTTGAGAAGAATCTGTCATGGGTGGGACAAGAGGGAGCGAGTGAGGCGGGTACAATGAGCCGGCGGACGGAGCGAGGCTTAAGAGGCGGGTATCTGCACGAGTGTTTTAAATAATGAAAGGAAAAAAGGTGCTTTGAAATCGAGGACCCCCAACAAATAGGGCTTACGAAACAAAACGCGACAGACAAGCGTATGCTGCTTGTATAAAATGTGCACATTAATTACAAAAGTGTTGAAGCAATGATGAAGCAAAAGGGAGATGCTAAACATGGGTGGCCGCGTTGTGCCTGCCCATAAATCCCAACCAATGTATATATCTGAACCGATCTATCTGAACCGATATATATATCAGAACGGATGTATCTGAACCGATGTATATATCTAAACCAATCTATTTTAACCAATATATATATTTAAACCAATGTATATCAACCAATATATATATCTCAACCAATGTATATATTTGAACGGATGTATCTCAACCAATGTATATACAGTATATTAGAACAGATCTATGCAAACCAATTTATATATATATCTCAACCAATGTATCTAAACCAATGTATTTATCCGACCGGATGTATTCAAACCGATGTATATATCTCAACCAATATATCCCAACCAATGTATATATCTGAACCGAAATATATATCTGAACGGATGTATTCAAACCAATGTATATATTCAAACCAATGTATCTGAACCGATATACTGTATATATCTGAAGCAATGTATATATTTACGAACCAATCTTTTTTTCCTGAACAGCCCCTCATATACATACATACATACATATATATCTACATATATATATACTGTATATAGCAAAATCCCTGCACTTCGCAGCGACAAAGAACTGCTTTTAAATTTTTATTAAGAAGAAAAGAAAACCTTTTTAAACTGAGGAAAAATATACCAATAACTATCTGTTAAGGATCTTTTTGTATACCACGTTGTCAGTTCAGCAGTCTGGTTGTAATATGACCAAGCTGTGCACTGAGATTACTTTTGAGAATGCAACTTATAGTTTTGTCCAGGAGGAAAGCAATGTTGCCTCAAATCAATGGCAACCTTTTGTAGGGTGTGTCCCTGAGACTTATTAATTGTCATCGCGAAGCAGAGCTTTACTGGAAATTTGAGGCATTTCAATTGAAATGGGAGATCAGAGGGTATAACGGTGATGCCAGGAATACATTCTGCTGTTTTTTTGTGTAGCTGCCTTCACACAGCTCTCCGCTGCTTTATAAACAAACGCAATATAAGGCCATCGTTTCTCCTTGCTTCATGGTTCTGTACTGTTTTATTGTTCGTTTATTACGATTCTTATAGTTATTGTGTAGCTATTCGAGACTTACTTTACTGTTCAGGTACCCATTTCCTTTATTTAATCCGCGGCTTGTACGTTATTTTTTGCTCGTTTATTATGATTATATAGATATTTATTGATTCCCTTCTTTAGCTGACTGCCTGCTCATATAAGACGCTCAGCTGGTTTTTTGTGAAAGAGCCTTTACACAGCTTCTCCGCTGTTTTATAAACGAACGACATATAAAGCCATCACCTTGTCAATTGCGTAATTTGTTTTTTGAACAGGTTTGATGCATGGAAGTGATCACTCGTACTGCGTTTAGTCAGTTCACGTGAGCTTCTCTCTTGTGTGATGTTGCGATGTCCACGGCTTTATTTAATGTTAGCTAAGACCCGGCACTTAAAAGTTTCTGGCTGCACTCCGGTTGTAATATGACGAAGCTGTGCGAGCTCACTCTTGAGAATGCAACGTATAGTTGTCCAGGAGAAAAGCAATCTTGCCTGAAATCAATGGCATCGTTTTGTAGGGTCTGTCCCTGAGACTTATTACTTGTCATCGCGCAGCAGAGCCTTACTGGAAATTGGAGGTATCTGAATTGAAATGGGAGATCAGAGGGTATAAAGGGGATGCAAAGAATACATTGAGTGTGGAGAAACTCTAGAGACAGCGTGTGTATTAACTTGTGGATTTTTCTGTGAGTATTTGGTGGCAGCGTGACAAAGTTGCTTCCGCAAGACCACGTTAGCTGTGGAGCTCAACTCGGAGCATATTCTTTTCCTACCTTGTCAATTGTGTAATGCGTTTTTTGAACAGGTTTGATGCATGAGAGTGATCACTCGTACTGCGTTGAGTCAGTTCACGTGAGCTGCTCTCTTGTGTGATGTTGCGATGTCCACGGCTTTATTTAATGTTAGCTAAGACCCGGCACTTAAAAGTTTCAGGCTACAGCAATTTTAACTCCGTTACAAAGTGATCCAAAGTCTCGTTTATACCTTGTGTCTTCTCATTAAACTTGTATCTCGCGAATAAAGTATTGGCGTTTTCTTCAGCGCTCTTTGGGAGCTCTTCCTTCTTTTCTACGTACGTTCACGTGATTACGTGGGAGGCGTGATGATGTCACACGCACCTCCACCCCCATGTCCAGCGATCTAACGTCCATTACAGTATTTGGAGAAAAATAGGTTCCAGTTATGACCATTACGCGTAGAATTTCAAAATGAAACCTCCCAACTTTTGTAAGTAAGCTGTAAGGAATGAGCCTGCCAAATTTCAGCCTTCTACCTACACGGGAAGTTGGAGAATTAGTGATGAGTGAGTGAGTGAGTGAGTGAGTCAGTGAGGGCTTTGCCTTTTATTAGTATAGATATAATTCACTAAGGGCACGCAAGACAATGAGCGCACGCAAGACAGAGAGCCACGCACACCAACTCACAGAGCCCCGCCCGCCAACTCTAAGACCATGAGATATGCTCAACAGAGCCCCGCCCGCCAACTCTAACTAAGGGCAAGCAAGACAGAGAGCGCACACAAGACAGAGAGCCACGCCTGCCAAAGCCCGCCTGCTAACTCTAACTAAGGGCAAGCAAGACAGAGAGCGCACGCAATACAGACAGTCCCACCCGCCAACTCACTGAGCCCGGCCCACCAACTCTAAGACCATGGGATACGCACGACAGAGCCCTGCCTGCCATCTCTAATCCTACTTCTGCATCCATTGTCGCTCTCGATCAAACAGCAATAATTAGCAAACAAAGATAAAGTGCAAAATTCACAATTGGTATGCCAGTTTGAAAAGATAAGTTTTGATGGTAGTTTTAAAATGTGTTATTGAATCGAGCTGATGTATATGAGAGAGAAGAGAATTCCCGAGTTGAGGAGCAGTATGAGAGACGCTCAAGCTCCCATAGCACAGAGTTTGATGTGTGGTACAGAAAGTACAGCTACAGATGAGAATCTGAGTGAGTGAGAGGAGTGTCAGTCTGTAGGAGATCAGTGAGGTTGTGGAGAGCTTTAAATGTTAAGAGTGATATTTAGTATTGTATTCTGTATTTAACAGGGAGCCAGTGAAGTTGAGAGAGAATAGGTGTAGTGTGTTCAGTGGGTTTAGAACAGCAGGTTATTATCCTGGCAGCAGAATTTTGAATAAATTGTAAGCGATGGATATGTTTTTGTGGGATGACAGATAGAATACCATTACAGTAATCTATATGTGAGGTGACTTGGGCATTAACCAATACTTTAGTACTGTGCTGCGTAAGAACAGGACGAAGTCTAAAAATGTTTCGGAGATGGAAAAAAGCAGTCCGAGAAATATTACTTATATGGGAGGAATTATTTAATAATAATAATATTAATAATAATACTAATTATTATTATTATTTAATAATTTACATTATTAGTGTATAAATGGATATAAATAATTGCATGTAAACTATTCGCCAAAATCTGTTGTATGTAAACGATACTGTTTAAAACGTTATTGTTTTTTTATCAGAAAACCTGGTTTCCACATCTACCTATATTAGTTTAAATGGCACTTTTACCACTCGCGATAGGGTGGACGCGCTGACTTATCGTGTCGAATGGGCAACACAGTGAATGCGGCGTCAATCTATATATGTCTATGTTTTCCATAGCCTGCTACAGGAAGGTACTCTCTCGACCATTGGCATTGGTTTCGCTCCTTGCTATTTTTGTTATACTGCACGGTGGTTTCCTAAGCCTTTGTTGTACTGAATTCCTTTCTCACCGTTTTCCGTTCCTATTGGCTTCGGCTAGTTTTTTTAATTTTGCAAGATATCAGATTCACAAGTATTTGATGATTATTCCTGAATTCTGTCTTAATGTGACACACCATGCTCAATTGACTTTGGCAGCACCAAAAGCAGCTTCATCAAATGGCAGTGCTCTTTGAATCTCAACTGCCCTGTGCTCACAAATTGTACTTTGGACAGCTTCTCCCAGAACTCATCAACTGTCAGACTTCTGTAATTTGAGACCAGTCCTTCCAGGTTAGTTGAGACATAATCCTGGACTTCTAGGGAGAGCTGTTCTCTGGAATCTGCCTTGATCACATTTGGAAATCTCTCTGCCAAAGTCAAAATCTGCTTCAGATTCACCTCATCTTGGCTCTCTGCATTGACCCCTGACAGATATTTCAAGATTTGGTCACTGATTGGGAACTTCTCCAATATTTTTCAAAAGCTCATAACATAGAATGCTCTGCCATCTTTAAAGAACTGCTTAGACTTGTAAGAGGACATCTCTTGTGCTTCCCCACTTACCAGCTGCCTCCTTGTCAGGTACCTAATAAAAAGCTTTTCATTTGGGCAGTGAACTTCAGGGTATCTTATATCTATCTCATGAATGTTCTGTTCTTTCAATATCTTTGGCTAAATACATTTGCTGGCTATGTCATGTAGGAGCTCTTCTACACTCTGCTCCAACTTGAAGAGGACAGATGCCTTAAAAATAAATAATTTTGTTCAAAACATTGTGTGACACTATGGAGAAAGCATAAGTATGCTTTCATTTGTGGGTCTTTCAGCCTCTTCAGAATATGTGAGAAGTTACGATTTTCACTCATTAACTCAAAATATGAACTAAAGACTGGCTATTGGTAGAGCAAATAGTCCAAACCCTTTCCTAAAGAAAGCCAGCATGTAGAAAATGCCTTTGTACTCTCTGCTGGGCACACTGACAAACTCTTGAAACTGTTTAGGTCTTCTCTTTGTTTGGAACTTTTTTCAAGGTACTTGTAGATGTCAATGAGTGGGTCTTCAGGTGACATCGAGAGCTCATTGGTAGCAGTTTTGGTACAAATGTTGATCAGATGACTTGGACAGCCAATGCTGTAAATATAAGGGGCATATGCTTTCACTCTAGATAAGATAGAGTTGTTTTTGCCAATCATCAAATTGCAGTTATCACTGCTAAATCCAACACAATTGGACCATTCAAGGCCTTTGTCATGCATGACTGATGCAATGCATTTGAATATGTTTGCAGTCTTGGCATCATTGAACATTGGCATGTCTACAAATCCAGCTGTTACCTTATCTTGTGCTTCATTAAAGTACCTAGCTAATATGTCACATTCCTTCTCACACAAAATAATACTGCTTTCATCAATCAAAATACTGTATGTCCTTTTTGTGTGTGCGGATGGACTTGTACAGCTCATCTGAAAACTCAGGTTCCTGTGCTTTCTTGCTAAATGAGCAGCCATAGTTTTTTGTGATTTCTGAATCTGGAAACATTTTTCTGAATAGCTTGCCTGTAGGATGGCAGGTTATACTCAGCAATGAAAGATGTAAAGTATACCTCAGCTCTAATGACCTTCTCTGCCAAACTTTGTTTTTCTGCTGAAAAGAACTGTGAAATACTTGGGCAGCCTTCCCTGTGCTTAGCCTCCCTAATATGCCGTGGTCCCTAAAAGAAATAAGGTATATGCTTGATATACTTTGCAATTGTTTGTTTACTAATTCTGTCTAATCTGTAAACCAAGTTGGATATGCATATATTCAGAAAATCTGACATTAAAATATGTACTTATATTATTCAACTTATAGAGTTGTATTTACAGCTTTAAGCAAATCTATAGGGAGACTAGCCTTATGATGTAGCTCCTTGACTGCTAGCCAGCTAGTTTATATTTCAATTTTATTGAATTTTTAAAAAATCAAATAACACTCCATACACATAACTCAAGTTTTACAAAAAGAAAAAAGAAAAAGGTTCGAAACACATCAACCCCCGCACCTGAGAAAGAGAGTTGGCCAGCAGTGTAAAACTTTATGCTGGTAAAGACAAATGAATAGATAAAATAATAAATGAATAGAGATAAATGGAGTAAAAGAGGGGAGAAAACCTGCTTCCTCAATTGAAATGCTTTTTCTAAAATGTTATTGATTAGATCCTGCCAGGTTTTGAAAAAGTTTTGTACACATATGCTAAGTGTGAATTAGGTTTTTTCCAGTTTCAAATAGTATATAACATCAATTACCCACTGACTTAGAACAGGTGAGTTAAGATTCTTCCAACTGAGCAAAATAAGTCTATGTGCCAATAGTGTAGTAAAAGCAATTACAGTTTGTTTGTTCTTCTCCACTTTAAGCCCATTTGGAAGTACACCAAACACAGCTGTTAGTGGATTAGGAGGGATTGTGACATCCAAGATGTCTTAAAATCATTTAAAGATTTTGGTCCAAAATGATGTTAATTTGGTTCAGGCCCAAACATGTGACCCAATGAGGCTGGAACTTGATTGCAGCGTTCACAGGTTGGATCTTGACCTGGAAATATTTTGGACAATTTTAAACAAGAGAGATGTGCTCGATATATAATTTTAAGTTGAATAATTCCTTGCTTTGTGCATATGGAGCTCGAGTGAATTCTGTGCATTGCTACTTTCCACTTCTTTTCTGAAATATTGAGTAAGAGATTCTTATCCCACTTTTCTCTTGGATCTTTGAAAGGGAGGTACTGTAAAATAGTTTTATATATTACAGAAATGCTGCCTTGAGTTCTTGAACAATATTTTTTCTGGTATAGAGGTAGGTGGGAGGTTTAAAGATAGTGAAAGAAATGTGTTGCTGGTAAGTTAAATTTGGAGTGTAATTGTTTGTAGGATGCAGAAACGTTTTCTATGTACAGATCTCTAAGTGATTTAATCCCAGATGTTTTCCAGGTATTAAAAACTGTGTATGTTTGAGATGGTGGGAAAAGGTGATTCTTGTGCAGAGGTGCCACAGATAAAAGCTTCTCTATCTTAAAATACTTCCTACATTGGTTTCATATTCTGATTGAGTGAACCACAATTAGGTTGTTAGTATAAGTACTGCAGAATTTTATTTCTATTGCGGACCAAGCTTGTGTATCTTTGTCTATTTCTGTCCATGTCCAGGTTTTTATAGTTTGTATGTTTGCTGCTCAGTAATAAAACTGAAAGTTAGATAGAGCCATGCTGCCTTCTGCCTTAGGTCTATGTAGGGTCTTCCTTTGGATACGTGGATGTTTTGAATTTCAAATAAATGAGGTTATGGTTGAGTCTAATTTCTTAAAAAATAATCTATTGATGTTTATTGGAATGTTTTGAAATAAAAAGAGAAGCTTAGGAAGGATATTCATCTTAACAATGTTAATTCTTCCAGCTAAAGTGAGATGAAGGGTTGACCATCTATGCAAGTCTTGCTTAACTTTTTCCATATAGAAAGCAAAATTTTGTTGATAAAGACCTTTATATTTACTTGTGTTTACCCCTAGGTATTTAAACTGGTCTCTTGTGATAAAAGGGAAGGTATCCAATCTAATATTGTATGCTTGAGAATTCACTGGGAACAGCACACTTTTATTCAAATTGATTCTGAGACCAGAAATCTTTTGAAATTCTGTTAGTGCGGTTAGGACTGCAGGGACATTTTTTTGTGGGTGTGATATATACAATACCATATCATCTGCATATAGAGAAACTTTCTGTTCCAGTCCTTCTCTGATAATCCCCTTTATCTCAATAGCATTTTGACAGTGAATTGCGAGTGGCTCAATGGCAATTGCAAAAAGCAGTGGTGACAAGGCGTCCTTGTCTGGTATACACGCTGTAGGTTAAAGTAGTCTGAATTGATGTTGTTAATACAAACTGAAGCTTCTGGATTGGTATACAGTAATTTGATCCATGCACAAATATTCAGGCCAAACCCAAATTTCTCTAATGTAGTGAAAAAGTAGTTCCATTCAGCCATGTCAAATGCTTTTTCTGCATCCAATGATAATAATATCTCTGGAGTGTTTGACTTTGTTGGTGAATATATTACATTAAACAGGCATCGAAGATTGGAAGCTAAGTGTCTGCCTTTCATAAATCCAGTTTGGTCTTGTGATATTACTGAAGGCAGCACTTTCTCCATCCTTCTAGCTAAGACTTTGCAGAGTATCTTAACATCGTTATTCAGAAGTGAGATTGGTCTGTACGATGCACATTTTAATAAGTCCTTATTTTGTTTAGGAATGACAGTAATTAATGCTTGGTAAAAAGTTTTGAGGTAGAATTTTATTTTCTCTACCTTCTGTAAATGCTGCTAATAGAAGAGGAGCTAGCTGAATTAAGAATTTCTTATAAAATTCATCAGGGTAGTCATCAGGGCCTGCTACTCTACCACTCTGCAGTGAGTTTATAGCATC
>NC_053158.1:111404020-111424469 GCF_016835505.1 Polypterus senegalus
TGCAGTGCAGTGCAATTTAATTATATTATTTAATTATATAACAAATGCAGTTTCAAAATTATATGGAGAAGTTGGCGTTCAGTTTGCATTTGCTTAAGGACATATGAGAATTATATTGTTTTGCATATATTAAAAATTAGGCAGCACCATAGTTAACCCTAATAGAGAATTTTCCTGATACTCCAGCAAAGTGGACTCAAATCTTAAACCAGTAACTTTGTGAAAGGAATTTGTATTCTGTCCCTGTCCCTGAGTTTTCCCTCTCCATCTGGAAATGGATTGTATTTAACTGGTGGCTTTAAAATGGCCCCATTGTTTCGTTAGTGCTCGTCCTGTAAATGTCCCAAATGAAAGAATGGTTTCCTGTCTAGGGTTAGTTTCTGACTTATCCACACTATGACCCTGAAATTGGTTAAGGAGATTCACTGAAAGTGTGGATATATTAGAGCAAATTTTAAAATATATTATTCTCTGTTAAACTCTGTTTTATATGTGGAAGTGCCATTAATGAATATTTTCCACACGTGCATTATTTATTTTAAAAACAGTACAGCTGTCCAAATTCTTCCAAAGTGATTGCAAAAGTTAAGTAATAAGTGTCATTCTGAAACAATTTTGTCAGTAGCAAAAAATTTGGAGTAAAACTCAGAAAAGCATTTGTTAATTTTAGCTTGGTAGTTAGAAAGAGCACTAGAGGCAGAGTTAATGGTGGACACGGAGGAGAAAGCATCAGTTGTAGAACCTCAAAACCTTTTAAAATCTGACTGGTAACAGATATGGTAGATGTCAGTGTAGACAAAAATTAACATCTATTTATCCATTCATTTCCAAAAAACCTACTTTTTCTGTTTAAGAGATGCAATAAAGTATATCCTATCCAAAAAATGAGGTGCAAGGCAAGAAATATCCCTGAAATAAATACCAGCTCACCACTCTCTCACACACCACTTTTTCTCTTTTGTGACTAAGAAACCCCATCATCAATGACCAGCCAAATGCAAATCCCTTTCTCTAGTTGTATAGAAAAAAAAGCATAGCCAATGTCATATAGACAAGAGAGCTTCTTTGTTGAATTAAAGTATAAAAAAATGTATCCTGCTAAATGTCATTTACATAATGACAGCAGGGACTGAGAAGTGACAAAGAGTTCTTTTACTGCTGTTGTTCAAATTTTGAATATCTAGAAAGTTGATTTTGAAATCTCAATGTAATCAACTTTTTTATTAAAGAGGCGAGAAAGTCAACATTGCATTTAATATTTGAACTAATATTTCAAGTGACTGAATAGTTTTACATTGGAAATTAGTGAAAAGAATCCAAACCAATTGTGTAGTTCATATTCCATTGAAGAAAAAGCAAGATGTGACTATTAATTATATCTAGTTGTCTGGGATAAGGAACAGACTCAAACGTTTGTCAAAGAATAAAATGATATGCTTGCTAAATTATTTAACAATATGATTACATCCTTCCTACACTCAAAAATGGCAGCTTTGTGGTTGAAATTAATCAAAAAAGAATACAAATCAAGAATTCAGAAAAATCTGAATTCCTTCAAATACCAATCGTTGCTCTGGTTCCAATATATTCCCAATTTTAAGCCCGAGACCATAGAGAGTTCATCATAAGGAGAATGCTGGCACTCCCCATCCACCTCTAGTGAAAGTCAAATGTTTAATATATTATGACCAGCAGACTATTCTTCAAGAAGTCCAACAGTATGAAAGAACACAAAGTTCTGTTTTTCCCTGAGTATCCCATTTTTTTATTGAGCTTATACTGGGTAGTATTTGAAGATGATTGCTGATCTACTCTGCAGTAGGAGGACACTTGCCCATTCGTCATTTACACGTATTTCTGTTTTCAGCAAATGCGGAGAGGGAGCATTCATCACAGCAGTCTGTTACAATATGATCAGAATGATAAGGTAAGAGGTCCTTTTTGTAAAAAAACTGAATTTACATAATAGTGCTGATTAATGCATACATTTACTCTGATTGGTTTGTTGGTCTACACCATGTGCATCCAACCAGTCAATCACAAAGTGTTTGCAAGGTGATCGTGGAAATATTAATGAATAATTCATGTAGGCCGCTTATTATCACTGATAATTCTCTGCTCACCCCTGCCATATAGTAGCCAAATGTGTACAGGAAGTCAATCCCTGTATCAGGAACAATAAATCAATCCATCGATTCTCTTTATATACGTAGCAAATACTCCAAACCTACAACAAAGATTTTCCATGTCTTTCTCTTTTATTAACTTCTGATGCCAAATTACATGGTCACAAGCCTCTCCATAGAAAAGTTAATTACAAAAATCTTACTCCCACATATATTGCTACTCAATTATGTTGACCTCTTTTTTGATACACTTTACATAGAAGTGTCCGTTAAGCAAATAAATGTAAATGTATATACTGTACTTCTCTGCAGAAACCCATAACTCCTCACAACGAAATCCACTATTTGAACCACATGCTTAAAAACTTTTTTCTTTTAACTGTGAGATCACACAAGAGAATACATACAGTAACATTCAATGCTGTAATAATAAAACTGCCTTTATTTGGGTATATAAAAACAGCTTTAACAAATTACCAAGAAAAACAGAAGCAAGGGGTCGAGTAGAGAATAGCTTTTTATACGGCCTGCCTAATAGGCGATATGCTAGCAGGCAGCACCCATAACTTGCAATATAAAAGTATTATAACTGGCTTACTCAACCTGTATGACAGCCTTTCGTTCGTTATATTATTGTTTCACCTCGGCTTAAATGTCCTTGTTTAAAGTCTAGCAGAGTCTCTGTGGCAGCAGGACGGAGATGATTCTTAGCACTTCTCTCCTTACACCACCACCCTTATCCCTTTTTTTCTCTTGAGCTTATCAATGGTTTGGACTTTAGGTGTATGTCAGTGTGTGCGCATGTGTCTTGCACCTTCTTTCTCATACTGTACTATATTTGAGCAGACGCAGTGACCTTGAATTGTCTGCTTGTTTAAAAAGTCTACATTTTTCAACTACATCAATAGGAAAGTATTATGTTTCTACATAGTGCCTTGATATATCCTACTTATATTTAAAACTGATCATTTTAACATAACATGAAAGCAGTATAAGATATGCATTAGCGGAATACACATGCAGAATGCACATCATGAATGAATAAGTATAACAGATAATAAATTCCTTTAACATCAATGCAAGAATAACTACTGCAGTTAACTAATTCATCTAAATATCTTCCTCCAACACTCGGAAAGCTTATCATCCCCTGTGCATTGTGAGTTCAGTTCAGGCATGTGCAGGTGTAGGGTAAACTCAAAAAATACTGGGATGCTCTATATATGTGCAGAAAGTTGTGTATCTTGTAGCAACCGCAAGATAAACGCAAGCGATTCCTACACTTCACAGCCCAAAGGGAAGTGGACGATAAAAGAAGGTTAAAGCAGCATTACCATAATCGGTCCTCGGCCCCTCTTGTCCCCTATACACGTCCTTATATAACTGGAAAAAAAAATCTCACGCAAAGGAAAGTGGGAATGAAAATATATTAACATTTACTATTTACATTTACGTGCCCGGTGCCTGAGTGCTCATAAGTGAATACCTTTCCCAAATGCCCTCCCCAGCGCCCAAATCCGAATCCCCGGTTCGACGTAGACAATAAACAAAAGAAAATAATAATAATAATAAAAAATAATGTTCTCTGAAATGTCAAAAAAGAAAAATGTACTTAATCCACCTATAAGGAAAATAAATCCTGCAATTCAGTTCCTTCGGTGGAAACGGCTTCTCCTCGGACTATCACGAAGAAAATGGAAATTCCGAATCTGACTCACCAGACGGGAGCACCCGGAGAACACCAACCTGGCCTCTTCTCGGGGATTCGTCACCGGATTATTTCTTCGGGGTGGCCACCCACAAATAGCAGACGTCCCTGGGTGAAGAAAGATCCAGAATGATCCTTTAAGCGTGGATAGTCACTCCTTGCCTTCAACCTTTTCCTTCCTTCTTGATTCTTTTTTTTCCTCCTGCCTTGATCCACCATTACCCATAAATAGGAAAATTTTCCGCCAAAACATCCTTGCCCCTCTCGGTTGTTATGGCAACCTCACGCCGCAACAGGCAGCTGGAATACTTACGGGCGGGTCCTCCCAGACTGAAAGCGTCACCAAAGGTGCCTGAGGGCTATTTTCAAGCACCCTTCCAGCCAACCTAATAAAGTGACAAACAGTCCAGGAGGCCAACCCGACTGTCAAGTTATGTAGCTTTGCTACAATCTTACTGCCAAAATAATGGGTATTGGACCAAACAAAAAGTCTAAAACGTATCACTTTCACATGGAATGGGAGGGCCACCTAGAACGACATTTCAAAACAATGCACAAAACCCTTGAAGAGATTTCCCAGCCAAAAGTGAGCTACAAGAAGAACAACTTAAAACTCAATTAGCAGCATAACTGTCCACTTTTACGACGCATAACACCAGAGGGAAAGTAGTCAAATTTATTCAAAACATAAAAAGCTGTTTAAAGATGAAGAAATGGTGAAGAAAACATTTCTGGTGGCTGCAAACTCACCATTTGGATATTTTAAGAATAAAACTGAAATTGTGGCCGCTACCAAGGACATTCAGTTATCCAGAAATAGTGACATAACGATGTGAGGAAATACTGGGACAACTTGAACATCAACTGAGAATGTATTTTGAGAGGTCTGATTGTTTCTGTCTTCATTTTTATGAGTTAATGATGTGGTAAATTTGGTCGAGTTTTGTATTTGCATACAAATGACACTTGAGGATATTAGCGCCAAAGAGGAGATGCTTGTCATTTTACCACTGAAAGGGCATATACGTGGTGAAAATATTTTCAAGCTTTCAGTAAACTCTCTGACAAGATCCATCTGCCAGTTTGTAAACTTGACTCCATTACCACTGATGAAATCCTCACAATGGTCGGTCGTAATAATGGTTTTGTTGCCCTGTGTAAATGAAACAGTTCTTTTCTGGACTTTATCCATTATCATTGTATCATCCATCAGCAAGTTTTTTGGGACAAGTTTTTGAACATAAAAGATGTGATGGATGTTGCAATGAAGATTGCAAATTCTATCCATGCAAGAAAATGAGCAGAAGTGGCTATTCCGTGCACACATGGAGGAGACTGACTCAGAACAAACAGACTTATTGCATACTGATGTGCAATGTGCGAGAGAATTTGCAAGCTACTGCCTGAAACAAGATTTTCTTCAGCGGTCTAAACATGCTGAATGTTTACAGCTAAATGATGAAAAGTGGCTATTGGGTTAAGCATTTCTCACTGACCTAACTGGTATTCTGAATGAACTGAATTTAGAGTTGCAGGGAATAAAACAAAACTGTAATTGATATGATCAGCTCTATGAATGCTCAAGTTACAACTATAGTAAAACCTCCATTCACAGTAAAAGCCTCTGTCCCACCTATGATGGATAAGAGAAAAGACAGATAACAGAACAGATACTTTAAAAATGATCTACTGTAGATTAGTGAATAGTCATATTTATTTACAAAAACAAAATATTAAAATTAATTCATATAATATTGTAACGACTGTAATAAGGGAACACACCTCAGAGGTACTGGAGTTTTCTATGTTTTACTTGGAGTCTTCGTTCCATAACAAACAGTGCCCTGTCTTATACTCCATTTTCCGGTTACTGAGCATACCTTCAAAGCAATAAAAGAAAGCTTTCCCTATCAATCAGTTTATCTCCTGCAACTCACGTTCCTATTTTCTCTATATCACAAACACTCCTGCTTATTGTTCCCTAACACTACCTTCCACCACACCTTCCTTTTTCTCCTAACTTCTCCTGTCATTCATCTCCTAACAGACATGTCTGCCCCTTACAGAACAGAAGCCCTTCACCCAGTCCCATTACTTAACAGCATTAAGTACACACTTTCTGCTCACCAACAGTGCATCACAAGCTACCTGCACATCACAATATATTAACAAAACTAAAATATAACAGAATTTAAAAAGAAAATTACAGGAGAACATTAACTTTAATACATTAACATTAACGTCAGTGGTTTCCATTTTCAAAACGTTTTCAGTTTTGTCGGCATCACACTTTATATCATTTATTGTTTTTCTTCCTACTCCATAAGTTGAAGCAGTACTTGAAGCACTTTTTCCATTTTGTAAATCTTTACTAATTTAAGTTTTTTGTGAAAATTCCAACACCACACGTTTACGTATTACAGCCATAACAGTCTATAGTAGATTAATCATACTAAAAGAGAAAAGCAAAGAAATGCTATTAAAACTGAAGGTACATAACTGACACTGTGATTCCAAAATACAGCCTGACACGTGGTGCTGGGGAAGAACACTACACATTAGCGCAAGGGAGAGTTGTTCCAATGTGCAGAGCCCGCGAGTGTACCACACAGCAGTAGTAGTACAGTTATAGATAGGCGCTGGCGCGCTTTCTTTTTGACTCTGACGGTTAATCAAGTGACAGATAATCAAGGTTTTACTGTACTTTTAACAAAGCTGCAATGCCACGACCTACAATACTTTCCAAATACTCATTCAGAACTTGAGCATCAGGGAATAGCAGCAGCTCAGCTCAACAGTTCCCGTTACATTGAACAAGGTCAAAGCATCTCATTAGAATTCGACAGATGTTTCACTGACTTTTCACCACTTGAGGAAGTCGCCATATACAGTAGTGGCCAAAAGTTTTAGCAGTGACACAAATGTTGTGTTTTGCAAACTTTGTTGTTTCAGCATTTTCAGATTATTTTTTGTATGTTTCTATGGTATATTGAAAACAATTATAAACATTTCATAAGTTTAAAAGGCTTTTATTGGTAAATACATCAAATTTATGTAAAGGGTCAATATTTAGAGTGTTGACCCTTTTCTTCATAACTTCAGCAATTCACTCTGACTTGCTGGATATCAGCTTCTCGACCAAATCCTGACTGATGGTGATCCATTCTTGCCTTTTTAGTGCTTGGTGTTGATCACAATTTATGGGCTTGAGAACTGACCACCAGTTCTCAATGGGAAGTGGGGAGTTTGCCGGCCACAAATCCAAACTTTCAATGTTCTGATTTCCGAACCACTTTGTTATCACGTTTGCCTTGTGACATGGTGTTCCATTATGCTGGAAAATACATTATCATCACCAAATTGTGCCTGGATTGTTGGGAGAAGTTGATCCTAGAGGACATTTTGACATCATTCTTTATTTATGGAAGTGTTCTTGGGTAGAATTGTGAGTGGGCCTTCTCCTTGGATGAGAAGCAACACCACACATGGATTGTCTCCGGATGCTTCACTGAGGACTCAGGACTCATAGTAGGGTTCACCTTTTCCTTATCCGGACAATCAGTTTTCCAAATGTCCCAAACAGTCGGAATGAGGATTCATCCGAAAAAATAACTTTGCACCAGTCTTCTGCTGTCTAGTACTTGTACTTCCCGCAGAATTTCAGTCTGTGCTTGATGCTTTTCTTGGAAAGAAGTTGCTTCTCTGCTGCCCTTTTTGACACAAGGCCATTGTCCAACAGTCTTCACCTCACTTCTGTACAGATGCACTCATACCCACATGCTGCCAATACTGAGGAAGCGCTGCATTGGTGGCATCACAATTCTGTAGCTGGCTCCTCAAGATGAGACGGCCCTGGCTCTTGCTGGACAATTTTAGCTGATCATTTTGTGCCTGAAAAAATAAGTGAAAATGTTTTTTGTGATAAAGTTAACTGCTAATAAAGCTCTTTACAATGAATTGATATGCATCTGATTACTCTGTATAATAATTTAAAAACAATGTGAATTGCCACCATAAAATTTAAATTTTGCAAAACACATTTTGTGTCACTGCAAAAATATTTTGCCAACACTGTACATGTGTTTCCCATTTGGTACAAATACCATTATGTTAATAATTACACCAAAATGGAATTTCTTCTTGTCCTGGACACAACAGCTGTGAAAACCCTTCACATTGACATTCGGATGAAATCCAGGGCAACCACTGACATGAAAGGTGAATTTTGAAGCCTACTTTAGAGGACAAGTATCCTAACATAAGGAGATGTGCCTTTTGCCTGTCATGCCTTTTGGATCAACCTACTTATGTGAATCTACCTTTTCCCACATGAAAAAAATAAAGATAAAACTGAGATCCACCTTGACAGATGACCACTTATCAGCCTGCCGGAGGCTTTCAACCAGCTTCTACACCCCTGATTATGAAAAACTTGCAGCCTTTTCCCCAATGCCAAACAACCCATTAAAGATAGGAAATAAATTAATCTCTCCATTTTTTTGAAATGTGTGTCAACTGAATTAGCTTTTATGAAATATTGTGTTTATTATGGAATGGATGGAAGGTGGCAAAAGTAGATCTTCAGTGTGAAACCACAGAGCACCCCTGGTCTTCACCCAAATGACTTATTAAAATAAAAGTCTTTTTTTATTATACTCTTGTTCTTCTCGTATCCTTTAGGATCAGCATTTACCCTTGAAATCCCTGTGTATGTGACAACTGTTCAGTCTTGTTGCTTACTAGACATCTGCTGATCTCTTAATTGTCTCCTGGTACAATTTGCATATTACATCAACTTTCCTCCTAGTACATTTATTTAACCATTTCAGTAGCTCATCTTCATGGCATTTAAAAGAAATGGTTACAGTATATACTATATTTCAATGTGCAGTGCAAACCAAAATACTTAAGTACTAGTATTCTATCACATGAAGCAGACACAGCATTTTTTCCAAGAAATGCACTTAATTTTTGTTAATGTGTACCATGTTGCCTTCTGAGATATATTGTTACTGCCTCGTTTTCCTCACCTAACCATAGGAGGTGTCATGATTATAGTTAGGCTTAACAATACAGCTCAAGATTCTTCCCTCCAAGGGTTCCTGTATGTCATAAATCTCTTTCTACAATTGATTACATTTTAAGGTCCAGTTTACTTGCTTCTCACTGTCTTAACACACCCTTACTATTGCCCTCTTAACTGATCATAGACTTTCTAATAAAAAAAACATTCATCTTCGACTTCTATCTTTCAGGCCTCACGATCTCCCTATTATAATGCCCAGCATTTATTGAATGACTTCCTACGAAACTGAAGGAATTTCTTCACATCAACATAAATTCGATAGCCGATGCTGCTTTTGTATGGCTATTGTAGATTTCTTAAGGGAGTTCTACATAGTTTTCATTGGTGTGTTTGCAAAGCTCGTAAAGTTATTTCTGACCTTGAGTACCACAAGCTTGATGGAGGCCTTTTCTGAATGTTCATCCCTCAATAGGAATGCCACATATCATCTCAGGCTGGGACTGAGCTCAACAACAGTCTGTTAAAGAAAGACAGATTTTAAACTCACTGTAAATATTATTTATCACAAACAAATCCTATTACATTATTAGTTTTGAGGCTCTGCAACTGATGTTTTCTCCTCCTTATCCTCCATTAAGTCTGCCTCTAGCACTCTTTCTAACTACCAATCTTAAATTAATAAGTGCCTTGTTGAATTTTACTCACATGTTTTTGCTGCTAACAAAAATGTTTTGGAATGATACTGATGTCTTAAATTCTGAGATCACCTTGGAAGAAAATAAACAGGTTACCCTCTCTTGCAAAATGTAAAACACTAGGTCCTGACACGATTCAGCCTCAGTTCATGCAGCCATTACATCACCTGATCACCTGTTTTATTCTGCTTTAGTGAAATCACATCTTCACTCGATTATAAACCCTGCGATCAACTCTGTACTTTTTAAATGATCCAATAAATTATTTTTCAATTTATAGACCACCTTCTCTGATGAACTCTGATGCCAAATTAAAAGCCATTGTTATGGCTACTTATCTTCAAACTGTTATACATAAACTTGTTCATTCGGATCAGTCTAGCTTTATTCCCTCTTTCTTTGGTAATGATAACTGATATGGTTTTTGATACATTTTACACATGTATTTAGCATTTATTTAATGTTCTTTGGAATAGGAAATTTCATATTTCATTTAACATCTCATTGTGACACCATTTTGTATTTTGTGTGTGCCATTTCAGACCTAGTTTGTGTATGGTTGCTTGCCACTTTGCTATACAGAAAACATCCATGATGACACTGAAAAGAGGGTATAAAGGTCAAAGTTCATATACTTTCTTAATTTTTATGAGATAGAACACAGTGCATTTATTAGATACATTTCAGTCACAGTTTTCTTGTTTTCATAGTTTGTGCAATGGTTTTCAATTGAGAGTTTGTTTACTGATTGTGCAGCAATGACATATAAGCAAGATTTGCAGTTCTGAACTGTGCTTGTTTTTTACTTATATTTCATCTCCTGTTCTCTATTTAAAAATATCTCCTGCTTTTCCTTCTGATGGCATTGAAATAACTTGAGTTGCCTAGTGTATATTATTAACAATGAGTATTCCAAGGTTATACTTTCAGTAGTGTTTTTACTGGATTGAAAGGAGATATTTGACAGACTGAATTGGCATTGTGTTTGGAAAATTCTGAAGATGATAGGCTTTTCAAATACTTTCATTAACATGATTAGAACACTATACTCCACCCCAATGCAGTAGTTCTTTCTAACTTGGGTCTATCTCACCCCCTTCTGATCTGCAGAGGAGAAAGACAAGGTTTTCCCATCTTCTATATTCAATTTTTTTGGTGGGGCCTCTCACGACAGTCTTAAGGGAATCACAGTTGTTTTCCCTTATAACTGTTAATCATACATCTAAATAAAATTTCTCTATATGCCAATTGTATTCTTCTTATTTTGGAATGTCTTAAACAATGTACCCCACATTTTAAACCTGTTTAGTAAATAAGAGAAATTCTCTGGCGATAAAATTAAATGGTGTAAATCTGCTCTTCTCCATTAAAAACTTCTCCCACAGATCATTATGTCCGCAACCTTGTGAGGTCCTTCTAATACCTTGGTGTTACTATTACCTCCACTCTTAAAGACACAGCTGCATTAAATTTTTGCTGTGTTTTGGAAGAAGTTAAGCAATCGCTAACCTTATCAAGTAAACTTATTTTCAATCTCATTTCTCTAGAATTACTGTAAGAAGAATATGTGTATCTGCGTTTTCCCAAAATTATCAAAGTTCAGCAGCTTCAACTCAAAAAATGGGATTCAACAACAGCCTGACGCGCAGAAATGATTCCACAGACAAAATATCTTCATTTTAAAAGTTTAGTTAAAGTTTAAAGTAAAACAGTTCACACAAAAAAAGAAAAATTAAAATAGCAAAAAAGGAAAAATTTACGTTAAGAAAAGTTCAATTCTAAGCTTAATCTTGTTACATCTCAAATCGTTACTATTTACTTAACATTTCTGAACCATTTCAAAATGGTCAGAAAACTGTATGCTTATCCCATTTCTAACTTAAAAATGGGTCTTTCAAGTCCCTCTTTACTGGGACTTGTTCTTATCACAACTAAGCTTATTATCACACTGTTTCTCAGTTTTTGACACATATTTTTAGGAAGTCACTGAGCACTGGAGAGATTCCGAAGGACTGGAAAATGGCAAATATCATACCGTTATATAAAAAGGGTGACAGAGCAGGTCCAAGCAACTATTGGCCAGTAAGCAACATGCATCACAGGAAAATTAATGGAAGGAATTATTAAGGATAAGATTGAGCAACACATGGCAAGGACAGGAGTTATTCTGAACAGTCAGCATGGGTTCAGAAGGGGGAGGTCGTGTTTTACTAACATGTTGGAATTCTATGAGGTTGCAACAAAAGCATACAATCAAAGTGGAGCTTATGATATTATTTATCTGGACTTTCAGAAAGCATTTGATAAGGTGCCACATGAGAGGTTGGGCATCAAATTAAAAGAAGTGGGAGTTCAGGGTGATGTTTTAGATGGGTGCAGAATTGACTCAGACACAGGAAGCAGAGGGTGATGGTGCGAGGAACCTCATCAGAACTGGCCGATGTTAAGAGTGGTGTTCCACAGGGGTCAGTGCTAGGGCCGCTGCTATTTTTAATATATATAAATGATTTAGATAGGAATATAAGTAACAAGCTGGTTAAGTTTGCAGATGATACCAAGGTAGGTGGATTAGCAGATAATTTGGAATCCGTTATATCATTACAGAAGGACTTGGATAGCATACAGGCTTGGGCAGATTTGTGGTAGATGAAATTTAATGTCAGTAAATGTAAAGTATTACACATAGTAAATAAAAATATTAGATTTGAATGCACAATGGGCGTCGGAAAATCGAGAGTACACCTTATGAGAAGGATTTAGGAGTCATAGTGGACTCTAAGCTATCAACTTCCCAACAGTGTTCAGAAGCCATTAAGAAGGCTAACAGAATAAAGGTTATATAGCACGATCTGTGGAGTACAAGTCCAAGGAGGTTAGGCCTCATCTTGAGTACTGTGTGCAGTTTTGGTCTCCAGGCTACAAAAAGGACATAACAGCACTAGAAAAGGTCCAGAGAAGTGCAACTAGGCTGATTCCAGAACTACAGGGGTTGAATTATGAGGAAAGATTAAAAGAGCTGAGCCTTTACAGTTTAAGCAAAAGAAAATTAAGAGGTGACATGATTGAAGTGTTTAAAATTATGAAGGGAATTAGTACAGTGGATCGAGACTTGTATTTTAAAATGAGCTCATCAAGAACACGGGGACACAGTTGGAAACTTGTTAAGGGTAAATTTCGCACAAACATTAGGAAGTTTTTCTTTACAAAAAGAACGATAGACACTTGGAATAAGCTACCAAGTAGTGTGGTAGACAGTAAGACGTTAGGGACTTTCAAAACTCGATTTGATGTTTTTTTGGAGGAAACAAGAGGATAGGACTGGCGAGCTTTGTTGGGCTGAATGGCCTATTCTCGTCTAGAGTGTTCTAGTAAGAAAGTTCTATCTCTTGCTAACTTATAGGGGGAAAAGACTGTACTATAAGTTATGACTATGAAAGAAATTTATATTCTATTCAAATTAAGCAAACATTAATATGAGTTTAACTCAAAACTTTAACTTTCTAAGATTGGCTCTTACAATATGCTTCCGCATTATAGCTATGTGAGTACAATGCTATGCCTTCCTACAACTTTTGGTGTGAAGATCACTTGTAGCTTTCAATAATTTTGTAGAATAGATAGATAGACAGCATTATTTGACCCCATGGGGAAATTTGGCTTTTTATCGAAGCTGTTTAAATGCTCACTTCCCATAATAAGAGCCTGCTCTGCCCTTTTGTATATAGTTACTCTGTGTTCTGAGAACAGTCCCATCTGTCATTAATGTGGATCCAAAATACATGTAGGAGTGGACCATCTATACATCCACTCCCTAAATAGCTTCCGGACAGAGAGGCTCTTTGGTGCAAGGAAAGTCAATAACCGATTCCTTGTTTTTGCTCATTTTAAAATGCAGACCATTCTTCTTGCACCAAGAAACAAAGTACTCCACCTGACTCCTATACTCTGTCTCACCCTTCTTTATCAATACACTCCATAAGTGCAGAATTATCTGACAATATTTCTGCTAATGACATGACCTGGTGTTATATTTATAGTTTGAGGTATACAGAGTAAAGAGAAAAGGAGACAGGACTGTTCTTTGTGGTCATCCAATGTTGCTCACATCGATATCAGAAACACAGTCTTTCAGTCTCACAAACTGTTGTTCCCTCCTACAGAAGGTCTATTATCCAGGACACTAATGGCTCATCCACCTACATATCTGAGTTTACCCCTTAACAGGGACAGGTGGATGGCACTGAAGGCACTGGCGAAATTAAAAAACATAATCCTCACAGTGCTGCCTGCTTTGTCCAAGTAAGAATAAGTCTTTTGGAGCAGATAATTGCTTCCTCCACTACAACCTCTGTCCAATAGGCAAATTGCAGTGGACCCAGGTGGTCTACCAGAAGAGGACTCATATAGTCCAGGATCAGTCTCTAAAAGGCCTACATGATATGAGACATAAGTGCCACTGGACTGTAGTCATTTGGTGAAGAGGTGTCTGCCTTCATTGGAACAGGAACCATGCAGAATGGTTTCCACAGAAGGGCCACTTTCTGGAGCCTTAGGGACAGACTTACATGGGGACAGAGGATACCCCAAACTTGGTCAGCACAGGCCTTAAGAACTTGATGACTGACTCCATCTGGTCTGCAGCTTTTCCTGTGTGTAGCTTCTTCAGTTGTCTCTTTACTTGGTCTTCAGTTATTGACAGTCCACACTGATGGTCAAAGGTGGACTCATCACAGAGGTGTTGATGTAAATAGAGATGATGTTGGGAGATTGGTCACTGGAAGATGGTGGCAGTGGGAGGGAATTTTTTTTTTAATTGATTCAAGGCATTCTGACATCTGAGCCTCAGATTGCTTGAGTCTAGTAATTATACCCATTCCATTCCAGACATCCTCTGTGTTATTCTAAGTGAGTTTGTTTTCTGTTTTAGCTTTTTAAGCTTCCTTTCCTTCACTCAGCTTGTTCTTTAGTATTCACTGTGTGTCCTTAAGGGCCTCTTTGTCACTAGATGCGAATGCTCGCCTTTTCTCGTTCATGAGACCTTTAACTCCTTCATAACCAAGGACTTGTTGTTTCAAAAGCAATGCACTGTCTTAGAGGGTACAACTGTGTCAAAACTGCAGTTAATATAGTCTGTTATGTGGTGACTGAGTCCCTCAATATTGTCCCCATGTGCCACACACATCATTGTATTTAAAGGCATCTTTAACCTTTGAACACAGCTGGTCAGGCTTGTTATTTCCTTGACTGGAACCAATCACAAACTGATAGAAATCTGTCATAGCTCTTTCCAAAGTCATACGGTTGAAGTCACCACATATTATAACTGCAAGGTTTGAGTGAGTCATCATTAAAGTGTTGGTGACAGAATGAATCATTACCATTGCTAAGTGCCCATTTGCAGAGGGAGGAATATAAACATTAATAAGGATGATGTAATTTATTCTCCTTTGGAAAATAATGTGGAACAATATTCTGACAGCCAGAATTTCAGTGACTGAAATATAAACTATAGTTTTAACTTTAATAGATCCCTTTAAAACCATTTCTCATTCACAAGGATGACCAGTACCCATCCTGTGTTTTATCCACACCACCCTGGGTGGCTGTCTGCTCGAATGAGATGAAATCCACCCAGCATTAAAACAGTGTTAGGTATATCAGCTTTAATCCAGCTATCCATAAAGCACAAAATATGAATACTTGTATGCTCCATGACCCGCTGTGAGTGCAGACAGTTCATCCATCTTATTTGACAGTAATCAAAAATTTCCCATTCCAATGGATGGTAAAACCATTATAAGACCTTTTCACCTTTTCACATCCAGTTTGAAGTTCAGTCAAGACAAGCAGGTGCCTGGGTTGTTTGTTCATTGCCATTTGTCAGTAAATTCAAGATCCATTTAACGTCAAGTCAAGTCATTTTATCCGAATTTTAGTGGCTACTCTCATTGAAAATCCAGAATGCAGATCAATTCTAACATTAAATAATTTTAAATGACTAGTAACTAGTAAACAAGTTCAGAAACAAAAAGAAAACAGTGAGGAATATGGACCTTTTGTAATAGGCTGCTTGCACAACAGCCGGAAATGGGTAACGATGGTTGAGGAATAAACATTTGGTCCTCTATCTGGACAGGTCATGAGGGAGTGTGTCCCTCCCTTATTTCAACTTTATCTTTGGAAACTAGGCTTTAACTTGAATATAATCTAATATTGCTTCTTCATCATCCGGATATTTTTAGTCCACAATATGCACACAACAAGTCTAGCACCAATAAATTAGATTACCTTTGTTTCCTGCATAATTCAGGGTGTTTTGGAAAGTGAAGGCACACTTGGCCTTGCACAGAAATGGTGTATGTTGTTGTTTGTAATAATTCCTACAATATTGGCAGATATCCTATGAGTCAGGGCTTCTTTCATTTCAAACATTTATTTTAAATTATTTGTCTACATAGAGTTAAGGGAGGTCCTCAAAACATACCACATCTCTTTGATGACTCCTATCCCATCTTTTTTTTAATTTTGTTTCTACAAGCAGGTGTTAATCCAAACAAATTACAGTGCTGTACATGGGACACAGGCAAAAAACATCTTTCTGTCTTACTATAAATGGATACAGATTTGACACTTTACACACACTTGAGCTGGAATTAAATTGGAAACCCAGTCAAAACTTTCTTCAGAAATTCCAGTTTTCAATAAATTATTTAGCTCCTGATACTATTTGCAGTTTAGTTATGGAAAACGATGATCCTCTGTGGCAACCCCTAACGGGAGCAGCCGAAAGAAGAATAACTATTTGCATTTTATATTCACATAAAGTTTCCAGTTGCTTTTCATTTGTTCTGGTCCTGCTCTTCTGCTTTTACTATTCCCTGTTCTTAGCAGTTTTTCTACTTGTGGATTTCTCATTGTACTGTTTCTTATTTTAATAATAAATTCATTTCATAGTGCAATAGCTGCTAAGATCCCTCCTGGAACTCATTAGAAAAGCCAGTTGAAATGTTTAAGACACAACAGGAGGATTTTATTTTATGATTTAATTCTTTTAGACCTTTCAGCTGCTTAAATTGCAGTCATTCTATTTATTTTTCTTTAATCAGGATGTATAAGGCGGTGTTGTGTCAGCACAGCTTTTTCTTAGAATACTCCTTATTAGTCATGCTCAAGTGGACTGTTAGGCTTGGAAGACTTTTCTTTCCTCCATTTGTGATGTTTTATGACATTTCTAATTTTTCTGTTCCCATATTGCTTTAAAATAAAAAATAACAAAACAAAGCAAAGACAAAAGAATCAAAAAGGTAAAGCAGGATTACCTTCCAGTGCACTTACAGATGTGAATCTGTAATCATAAATGTCACATGAACTTCTTATCTGGTGCTGTGTTTGATAGTAAGTGAAAGCATTATCTCGCTGTAGAAGCTTCTGTTTTGGGCATTGCACCCAAGTGGTTATTTAGGCTTCATGTCTATTTTTCTGCTGCACTCATGACACAAGTGGAGAATATGTTTACATGGGTAAAATTAAATTCTTGTGTATTTTTACCATTCTAGTACACAAATTTTCATTTTTCATCATGTGAGGGTAGCTGCATTTATTACAAGTAAGTTGCACACTAGGAATGCTCCTCTGAGTCCATTGAGTATCAAATGTTCATTATGTTATGAGCTAATCAATGCTAGTGTAGGCATTTTTACTTAGTCAGACGTGTAGCCAAATGTTAATTTAATTTCACTACAACCTTACTTCTCCCAAAGATGTAATGTAATGCATGCACCATTAAGTTGACTCCAAATTATTGCTCTGTTGAAAGGGCCAGTTTTGTCATTATGAGATGGATTAGTTATAAGTTACTATACCATTTTAGTTAATTTGAGTTACCATCATTTGCAATGTTTTAGATTATATACCCCTAGAAAGTAACAGAACTATGGTTAATAGACACTCTAACTTGTACACATTGTATGCAAATTTAAGCCTTCTGCAGCCAGGAAACTATACAGGCTGCTGCCCTAAACCTTTATTGTGTGTTCAGCTATTTCTTTCACAACACTGGGAATATAAATTTAGTAAGAGATCAAAGCTCATCCAATCGAACAATGTGTGGCTATAAAATATTCAGACATACGTTTCCTACTGTACTTTTGTTGATGTTTTGGTATTTACATGTTTTTGTTACACACAATAACATTTATTATTGTGGAAAAATCTATGTTTTAGACTCTTGTGGTAAACATAACACTAAGGATGCTGAAACTTAAATGGTTTTAATGTGAATGATTGCACAGTCTTGATGGTATTCCAGGAAGCCATGAATTTTAGATCCACTGTTATGGGTTGTCATTTCATAATATTTACTAATGTACTTGTTCATACCTTTAAAAAGGGCAATGAAGTCTGCCTCTATTTTAAAGGAAGTGCTATGATCCAGTGACTTTTCACTTAAGAATTTTAATTTTGCCTTGATTCAGTGACTTTTATCCCCTGTGATTTAGAGACATTCTTTAGTTTTTGTTTTTTTTTTTACCCTTGCTGTGTGTTTTTAGAGTTTTCTTTACAATTATATTCTGTTTTGGATTCCTGTTTTTGCCTTGTTGGTCTTTGCTGTTTCTCTTGTGTATTTAAACACAATTACCTGTGTCTATTTTACTTTTTTCCTTGTATAACCTCCAGCCTGTATTTTAGATTGTGTCGTTTGGAAGAGAGACTCATTTAATAAATCATTTTACCTTCAATACACCTGCTAAATTGAGGGCTTGCTCCTATCTGCATTATTATTATGGTGCATGTAGTCATCATCTCATTATGGTTTGTCTGGTAGAAAAAAACAAGAACAAGTATCCTAAATCTTTAAAAAGCAAGTCAATTAAAATTATGGCAAATGAAGTACTGTATGTCTCTTTAGTATCACTAATTTAGTATCACTAATTTAGAAAATAAGTGTAACAAAAAAAAAATCTAACTGCCACCATAGCCTTCCACTTTGACAGTGCTAAGACAAGCTTTTTTAGATTTTTGATTTTGACTTTACTTTTCTTTCAACTTTGTGTTTGGCAGTCCCTCTTTTGTTGTGTTTTCTTGATTTCATATATTTCATATATTCTGACTTTCTCTCTTGCCCTCTGTGCTATATTTATTCATTAAAAATATGAGTTGACTCTTTGATGGAAATATTTTAGTGCTCAGGACAAAATCTATGTGTTAAGCTTATCATTTAGACACCAGAGTCTCAAATCCCAGTTGAAAGGTTTGTTGCTCTGCCAGTAGTCCTTCTTTTAATTTGCTTCATATTTTCTAAATGGGTTGGGGCCTCACCTTTGGCCCTCTTTGTGGATGTCATTCCTTCCCGTTATGCAGCAGTCACCTGATAGGAAATCAAAGAAAATAAAAGTGAAAAGGTCAGATGCCTTAACTTGAGGATTGTGTATTTTAACTTGTGCAAGAAAATTCAGTTCTTCCGTTTTTGCAAAACAGAAGCACCAAAATGCCTAAAGATGAGAACGGAGGTCGGTTCCAGAAATCAGGATTAGTGTGAAATCTGATTAAAGTAAATGGTGATTTACAGAAATTGGGTTAATTCTGTTCTAGAAAACTAGGATTTTGCCCAACCAGTGTTTCTGGAACAGATTAAGCCAGAATTGTGTGATCTGTTAGGCAAAGGATGTGAATTACTTGCTTATCCTTCTTTTTGGAACAGGATCAGGATTTGCCTAATCCAGAGGGAAAAATATGATGAAATCCAGCTCTGTTACTGGGGCTACAAACCTCTCAAACGAACCTGCAAAAGAGCAGGTTTAACCTGAAAGATTAATGATTTTAGGCCACAGCAGAGCAGCCAGTTATAAGATCTAAGTTCATAAATGTCTTGTTAGAAATGCTAATCCCAGCTGCACTATTTAAGAAGCCAACAAAAAGCTACAACAAAATGTTGAAAATGTCATGATCCTCCCTGAACAATTAATCGACATTAAAGCACAATACCTTTATGTTCAGACAAATGTCCATTTGGACATTCTAGCATGCCAGATGAGTGTCTCTACGAATGTTATAATTCTACAGATGAGAATTTATTGTAACCTTCTAAAACGTGACAAGTTCAGAGTTAACACATTATGGCTTTGAGCTCAGATGAATGCAAACATTTCCTTTTTTAAAGGGAAGATTTTTTTATATATATATGTTTTGTACATATTCCAACATTGAAAATGCCACATACAGTATACTGTATTGATAAAGTGGTTGAAAAAGTGTGCTTAACACACACACACACACACAGAGTGTGTTCTCTGGAACAGAAATAAATACCCACCATCACAGAAGAATTCCACTGAGTGACAGGTAGGGCAAATACATTTAAACAACTATGGCATTTATGAGCAATTATATGTAATAATAGACTCACTGGAGGAACATGCTGCTTTGACTGCTCTGTGGAGTTCCTCTCCTTTAAAGAAACGCCTCTGAAGATTCCCTCTTCTGTGGGTTCCTATACCTGATATGCTTATCAATGCATTTTTGATTTGGGGATTTGTAGTGGAATAAGGTAAGAATATGACCTCTGCATTGTATTGTAGTTCATTTGGATGATGGCTTGTCTCAACGAAGTGCATGTTTGAATATCAAATACTGAGATAATATGCCCTCTTATTCATTCTTAAAAGAATAAGAGATGCCCACACAATTACAAATATTGAGGTCAAACATCCAGGGTTTGACGTTTGAACAGAGTAAGCTACCATTCAAAGAGTGAGTATTGTGAGTCTTAAAAATGAAGATATTTTGTCTCTGGAATCATTTCTGAGTCAGGCTTTTGTTGAATCCCATTTTTGAGTTAGAGCTGCTGAATCTAAGTAATTGTGAAAGCTGCTACATTTGCAAAGAAAACTTCCAT